>NC_053168.1:41556755-41856755 GCF_016835505.1 Polypterus senegalus
GACGGTGACTTATTCAGGCAGGCAGGCGTCAGCTCAATAGCTCGAATTTGGATATAAGTAGGTTCTATTTAGTCACCAGAAATATCTTTGGTAGCAATGGAAGTTGAATTTAGTCTTTAAATTTCTATGGTGAGGAAATATTTATGCAATGATGACTAAATTTAACTTACATTCCTACTAAACATATTTCTGTTGACCAAATAAAAATGACATATTTAAAATTTAAATAGAACTTCAACAGATACAATAGTTCATAATACCCACGCAGCACTAAGTGCACGTAACAGAAGTCATCTGTTTTAACAAGCAGCGGTTTTACACTGATACGAAATAGCCTGCCTGTTTAATTATTTAGGACTGGATAGATAAATTAAGATTTTGTACAAATAATGTTTTTAATTTTTCTTCCTCGATGGATTCTGGCACCCCCAGCAACAGCTGCTCGCACTCCAAAGGAGATATATATATACTAGCAAAATACCCGCTTGTGAGAAGTAGTGTGTTAAAGAAGTAATGAAAAATTAAAGGAAACATTTTGAAAATAACGTAACATGACTGTCAATGTAATTGTTTTGTTACTGTTATGAGTGTTGCTGTCATATATATACAGTATATATACACATATATACATACATACACACACATATATACAGTATATATATATCTATTAGATATGTCTAATATCTCTATATCTATCTGTATATATATATATATATATATATATACACACATACACACACATTATATATCTATCTATTTATCTATACACACACACATTATATATATATATATATATATATATATATATATATATATATAGCAAAATACCCGCGCTTTGCAGCGGTGAAGTACTACCTTAAAAGTTTTATTAAGAAGAAAATTAAACCTTTTTAAACTGAGGGAAAATATACCAATAATTATTTGTTAAGGATCTCTTTGTATACCACATTGTGAGTTCAGCCCTCCAGTTGTAATATGACCAAGCTGTTCGCTGAGCTTACTCTTAAGCATGCAATGTACAGTTGGCCATGTGAACAGTAATCTTGTTTCAAATCTCACAGCTTGGATTGCTGCTGTCATAATCGGTTTGAGTTTCATGGTTTGTTTCAATTACGACAGTATTTGTAGGACTTGTATTGAAGTGACATTCGGCATCTGTCAAGCGTTGTAAGTATACAACCGGTTTCATCGATAACTTCACATCCAGCTTTTGAGACTTTAAACATTCATAAACATCAAAGTGTCCACTACTGAAATCGTCACCTGTGAATCTAAGATGTTTAAGAGGCATTGCCGGTTGTCCAAAGGTGTAAAATATTTGGCCATTTCGGTACACTTGAAAGCAACAACCGAACAATTCAGCGGCAGCCATCAACTCACATGCAGAAGCATAGGTGAAGGGCTTAAGCATTTCACTCTTATAGTGCTCCTGTGTAGTATAATTATCTCCTGTACTGTCATCAGTCCACACCTTGAACCTGTCCCAGTCATTCAATACATAAGACACAATGTTTCTCCAGATATCAAGATTGAGCCTGATATGGCCGTGCAATATGTAACAAACAGAATGGAAAAGGAAGGTGCCATCTTCGGGCATGGAAACCACTCGGTAAGCGACAGTTCTTTGATCGATGGTGATCACCTAGATATGTTAATGCGGGTATGGTTGGAATGATAAAGGAAATGGGTACCTGAACAATGTAAAGTAAGTCTAAAATACCTACACAATAACTATAATCGTAATAAATGAACAATAAAACAGCGGAGAACCCGTGGATTAAATAAAAAGGCTGCGGTTATCAGCTGGGAGACGTGAATCCCGTGGCGAAGCAAGGAAGGGAATGAAGAGACTGGAGCGACGGACGGCCTTATATAGGCAGGCAGCCAACAGTGTGGGAGGCGTTGGGATGGGGGACCCAACGCCGCCTCACACGATGACTGAGCTGCAGGCTATGGACATATATATGAACGTAAGTAGGATTCAGTTAGCGTTGGGAACCCGCGTGCCAAATTTCTTGAAGATGGGCCCATAAGTACTGTTACTGTTACTGTTGAAAAGTTCAATATGGCAGCCGACAGTGGCATCATACCACCGAAATAAGTACCAAATTTCAGCCTTCTACCTACACGGGAATTTGGAGTATTAGTGACGTTGGAAAGTTCAATATGGCGGCTGACAGTGGCGTCATACCACCGAAATAAGTACACTGTGTGCACAATTATTAGGCAAGTTGTATTTTTGAGGATTAATTTTAATATGGAACAAACACAGTGCTATCAGTCAATCCAAAATGTTAATAAACCTGAAACCTGAATGTTTCACAACGGAAATGTGAGTGTGAACATCATCAGGGGAATACATATGTGCGCACAATTATTAGGCAACTATTAGTGTGCAGATTTATTATGCAACTAAAGGAAAAATGAAAATTTTCCCATCTCACTTGTTTATTTTCATCTGTTATAGTGAGAATAATAAACAAACACCTCAAAATTTACAAATAAACATCTCTGACATTTCAAAAAAAATAAATCAATCAATCAATGACCAATATAGCCACCCTTCTTTCCAATAACAGTCATAAGCCTTTCCATTCATGTAGTCTGTCAGTTTCTTGATCTGTTGACGATCAGCTTTTGTGGAGCAGTGACTACAGCCTCCCAGACACTCTTCAGAGAGATGTATTGTTTTTCTCCCCCATAAATCTAGCATTTAAGAAGTGCCCACAAGTTCTCGTTAGGGTTTAGGTCAGATGAGGAAGGGGGGCCATGTCATTATTCCTTCATCTTTAAGGCCTTTACTGGCTGGCCACGCAGTGGAGAACTTCGATGCAAGTGATGGAGCATTGGCCTGCATAAAATCATGGTCTTTTCCTGTATCACTGTTTGAAGAAAGTGTCTTGAAAAACTGGCAGTAGGTTTGGGAGTTGATTTTGAGTTCATCTTCAATGCAAAAGGTCCAACTAGCTCATCTTTAAAAATACCAGCTCATACCAGTACCCCACCTCCACGTTGGAGTGGAGCTCTGTGCCCATTACTGATCCACAGGTCCATCCATCTGGTCCATCAAGAGTCACTCTCATCTCATCGGCCCATAAAACCTTTGAAAAAAATCTGTCTTCAGATATTTCTTGGCCCAGTTTTGACGTTTCAACTTATGTTTCTTGTTCAGTGGTGGTTGGGTTTCAGCCCTCCTTACCTTGGCCATGTCTTTGAGCACTGAACACCTTGTACTTCTGGGCACTCCAGGTAGGTTGCAGCTCTGGAATATGAAAGTACTGGAGGATAATGGGTTCCTGGTAGCTTCACGTTTGATTCTTCTCAAATCTTTGGCAGCTAATTTGCATCTTTTGTTCTCAACACGTTTCTTGCGACCCTGTTGACTATTTGCAACAAAATGTTTGATGGTTCTGTGATCACACACCAATATCTTAGCAATTCCAAAAGTGCTGCATCCCTCTGAAAGACTTTTTACAATTTTTGACTTTTCAGAGTCAGTTAAATCTCTTTTTGGCCCGTTTTGCCCGAGGAAAACTAGCTGCCTAATAATTCTGCACACCTTGATATAGGGTGTTGATCTCCTTAGGCCACACCCTCCCTCATTACACAAATACACATCACCTGACGTGCTTAAATCCAATAAGCATTCAAGTTAATACAGCTTGGAGTTGGAATATACGCATAAAAATGATGATATGGTCAAAATACTCACTTGCCTAATAATTGTGCACACAGTGTATGTACATTTGTTTCAGTTAGCGCAGGGAAGCCGCCTACCAAATTTCGTGAAGATGGGGCCATGAATAAGAAAGTTCAACATGGCAGACGTTGTTGCCCGTTATGACCGTTATGCATAGAATTTCGAAATGAAACCTGCTTAACTTTTGTAAGTAAGCCGTAAGGATTGAGCCTTCCAAATTTCAGCCTTCTACCTACATGGCAAGTTGGAGAATTAGTGACGTTGGAAAGTTCAATATGGTGCCTGACAGTGGCGTCATACCACCGAAATAAGTACGTACATTGGTTTCGGTTAGCGCAGGGAAGCCGCCTATCAAATTTCGTCAAGATGGGGCCATGAATAAGAAAGTTCAACATGGCGGACGTTGTTGCCCGTTATGACCGTTATGCATAGAATTTCGAAATGAAACCTGCTTAACTTTTGTAAGTAAACCGTAAGGAATGAGCCTTCCAAATTTCAGCCTTCTACCTACACGGGAAGTTGGAGAATTAGTGACGTTGGAAAGTTCAATATGGTGCCTGACAGTGGCGTCATACCACCGAAATAAGTATGTACAAAGGTTTCGGTTAGCGCAGGGAAGCCGCCTATCAAATTTCGTCAAGATGGGGCCATGAATAAGAAAGTTCAACATGGCGGACGTTGTTGCCCGTTATGACCGTTATGCATAGAATTTCGAAATGAAACCTGCTTAACTTTTGTAAGTAAACCGTAAGGAATGAGCCTTCCAATTTCAGCCTTCTACCTACGGGAAGTTGGAGAATTAGTGACGTTGGAAAGTTCAATATGGCGCCTGACAGTGGCGTCATACCACTGAAATAAGTATGTACATTGGTTTCAGTTAGCACAGGGAAGCCGCCTACCAAATTTCGTGAAGATGGGGCCATGAATAAGAAAGTTCAACATGTTGTTGACCGTTATGACCGCTATATGTAGAATTTCGAAATGAAACCTGCTTAACTTTTGTAAGTAAGCTGTAAGGAATAAGCCTGCCAAATTTCAGCCTTCTACCTACACGGGAAGTTGGAGAATTAGTGATGAGTGAGTGAGTGAGGGGCTTTGCCTTTTATTAGTATAGCCCCTCACTCACTGACTCATCACTAATTCTCCAACTTCCCGTGTGGGTGGAAGGCTGAAATTTGGCAGGTTCATTCCTTACAGCTTCCTTACAAAGTTGGGCAGGTTTTATATCGAAATTCTACGCGTAATGGTCATAACTGGAAGCAGTTTTTCTCCATTTACTGTAATGGAGATGAGCTTCAACACCGTGGGGGCGGAGTTTCGTGTGACATCATCATGCCTCCCACGTAATCACGCAGTACATAGAAAACCAGGAAGACCTCAAAAAAGCGCTGAAGAAAACATGCATTATATAATTGAGAAGGCAGCGAAACAATAAGAAGCGAGCGACTGACATATACAACCATATTCATGAGTTCTGCTACTTCGGAAACAAAGCACGATGTAAACCTACACTTTAAATTAAGTTCATAGACAGGCTGCCGCTGGCGTTTGTAATTTAGTGCCTGCCCATATAAGGCCGTCCGTCAGCGGCAATCAATAGCAAACTGCCGCGGGTAAATATTCACGGGTGAAGGACTGTGCTTATGGAGAGGAAGATGAGATGGTCAGGGTGGTGTTTGACACAAACTCAGCGAAACTGCGAGAGAAAGTTTTAAGTGCCAGGACTAAGGTAACATTAAATACAGCCATGGACATAGCACGAGATGGCACCAGCACAGCTGGGAACCTTCGATGCATGTACACGAGATGCTCCGTGAACTGGCGCGTGCACAGATAAAAGCAACAGTTCCCAAAGACGCTGAACAAAAACCGAATTACACAATTGAAAAGGCAGCAAAAAATATGAAGCGTCTCATACATACAAGCATATTCATAAATCCAACTACTGCGGAAACAAAGCACACGTTGGAAAAAGTCAATGTCCGCTAAAGGAAGACAGTGTAAAAAACCCGTGCATGCAGTGTGTCAGGTCTCAGATAAAGAAGAAGACGAGCTGTTTATTGATGCAGTAAGAAACGAATCGATGAATGAAACCTGTCATCTTTACAACGATTGACAAACACGGAATGTAACTTGAACACAACACATCCTACAAATACGAACCTGATTGAAAGAAATAATGATAATCAAATCCTTGATGACAGCAACACTCACAAAACAAATACTGTATATTGACAGTCATGTTACGTTATTTTTAAAATGTTCCCTTTTCTTTTTCTAGCTTTTTTAACACACTACTTCTCCGCTGCGATACGCGGGTATATATATATACAGTGGAACCTCGGTTCACAACCATAATTGTATGTATAATCGTAAACCGAGTTGGTCGTGAACCGAAGCAGTTTCCCCCATAGGATTGTATGTAAATACAATTAATCCGTTCCAGACCGTACAAACTGTATGTAAATATGTAAAAATATGTAAAGATTAAGCACAAATATAGTTAATTACACCATAGAATCCACAGTGTAATAGTAAACTAATGTAAAAACATTGAATAACACTGACACAAAACACCCAGGCTCCCTGATCAGCTACAGGAGCTGGCTCGCTCACGCTCTCTCTCTGTGTAGCGCGAGCGCACAAACACACACACACACACACACACCTATCCGTCCCCCCAATCCCTTCCCTGTCAGCTGCCCGGCTCTCTAATCTCTCTGTAGCACGTGCTCGCGCAGCATTTTTTTTAAAATGACTTTTAAGCACAGCAGAAAAAAAAAAATCCGAAGCGCTTGCAAAAACCAACTCACAAGCAAACAAGCGAGATTGCAGGAGATCACGCTATTAAACCTAAAGCCTGATCGCTGTAAACAATGTTTTTAAAATGAGTTTTAAGCACAGCAGAAAAAAACATCGCACAAATCCGAACTTCATTTAAAAACCAACTCGCAAGCAACCAAAAAAGTAACATTGCAACAAATCACACGATGAAGTCCTCCATGTAAACAATTTTTAATGAGTTTTAAGCACAAGGAAAAAAGCGAACATTTGAAAAAGAGAAATGTAACATCGCACCTAATCGCGCTATGAAAAACTCCATCTGTAAACCTTTCATGAGTTTTAAGCACAAGGAAAAAAGCGAACATTTGAAAAAAGAGAAAAATAACATTGCAACAAATCGCATTATGAACTAAAAAATTACTTTTGAAAAATCCGTAATACAAAAACCACCAAGAAAACTAACCTTGCATGAAACGAGTTCTGGCATGAAGTGTTTTCCTCCAGGTGTTTTCTCTCTTGTGATTTCTTGGTTTCTGGTGCTTTTAGCTGTTTAGCTGGTGGGAGTGAAAGCCTCATGCAGCCATTCCAAAAGAACGTTCTTGTGACCCTCCACATTACTGGCAGTCTGGCTTTGTTTACATTATGCTGCTTGAAAGCACGAGGGTTCTCCGATTGGAAAATGAGTAAACTGGTAAACATTTTTCCACCTTTTGTAATTTCTTTCTTTACTTCGATTTCAATTTTCTTCAAAACTTTCTTCTGACAACTCTCCACTTGCTTAGAAGCCATAGTTAACTGCAAAAGCAAACGAAATACTGTAGAGCACAAAGAGAGTGCACATCTTATTTAAAACAAAGAACAAGGAGCGGCTTTGCTTAAATGAAAAAGCATGGCCGCTCTCTTTCTCTCTCAGGCTGCCTGTGGGGGGAGGGGGATGTTTTCGCTTGCACTACAGCCTACAGATAGGCAGGCAAACACGTGCAGCAATCTCCTCCTCCCCCTTCCCAGCAGGCACGTGCTAGCTCGCCCTTTCTCTCTCTCTCTCTCTCTCTCTCTCAACTGAGGACGCAAGGGAAACTGGCTTGTTCAGCAAACACGTGCAGCAATCTCCTCCTCCACCTCCCTAGCAGGCAGGTGCTCGCTCGCCCTTTCTCTCTCTCTCTCTCTCTTTCTCTCTCTCTTTCAGCTCAGCTTGCAGGCAGGCAAGGGAACCTGGCTTGTTCGTATACCGAGTGTGTGGTTGTGAACCGAGGCAAAAGTTTGGCGATCTTTTTGGTCGTGAACCGAGTTGTACGTGAACCAGGACGTTCGTGAACCGAGGTTCCACTGTATGTATATATATATCCCGATCTACATACTCGAATAATGGATACTTTATTCGCCATCAATGATTGTTTTGGTAAAGCCATACTCAGTGTATTCATTAGATGAGCGGTAAAAAGTAAGAGCGAGGGGAGGATGACTTATTGAGGCATGCAGGCTGTAGTGCGCATCAACTCTATCTGAATTGCGCGATCACATTTGAAAAAATATATCTTTTCAAGTTCTATTTAGTCCATATGTGTCAAACTCAAGGGCAGGGCCACATCCGGCCCGTGTAATTATATCCGGCCCGAGATCATTTTATATACTGTATTATTGTTATTAAAGCCCGGGTATATGAAGCGCTGCTAACACAATAAACTACAGATCCCATAATGCAGCGCTTCAGCTGCCTTGCCGAACACTTACCGCGTTAATCAAGTCTACCTTATGATGCTGCAAGTTATTGCGAAGCTAGCTCACACGATGCTGAAGAGAAAAGTTGATTCTGAAAATAGAGCCTTTAAAAACCGATGGGAGGCTGAGTATATGTTTACTGAACCCGTGTGTCTCATTTGTGGAGCTAATGAGGCTGTAATTACAGAATTTAATCTAAGACGGCACTATGAGACAAAACATCAGGGTAACCTGAATGCAATGCAGAAGATACAGAAAGCAGCATAATTAAATAAGAATCTGACACTTCAGCGGACGTTTTAACCCGTGCACAATCACAAAGTGATTTCAAGTGAAGCTGCTTTTATGGGAGACACAAATGCACCAGTGCACCTTGCCCCACTTTCCCTGTTGCCAAGTAATGTTAAACCAAGTCGTCACTACGGTGTTCCCAAATCGCACTTTGCTGATAAACTGGCGCACTGCGCACTGAGTTTGCACGGCGCTTTGGTGACTTTGAAGAACAAAAAGTCCGTCTACATGCGGCTCGAACCTTGTGCATGTTTGGTAGCACATATCTGTGTGAGAAGCTCTTCTCAGTGATAAAGACTAACAAAACAGCACACAGGAGTCGCCTCACTGATGAGCACCTTCAATCCATCCTGAGAATCTCCACAACACAGAACCTCACACCAAACAGAAACGAACCTGTGGCCAAAAAGATGCCAGGCGTCCAGCTCTAAAATGACATATGAGCAAAGACAACTGAATGATTTGATTTGTTATTGCTGAAAGGAACACATTTTATTTATATTTCCAGGTTTTGTTATGCAGCATGTTCATATTTGAATTTGTATAATTTTGACAGGATATATTTTTATGGAGAGCAAAATCTTTTGGGATATTTAAAATCTAAGTTTATTTTTATATAAAATTACATAAGAGTAAAGAAATTTGAATGTTTGTTCTTTTAACGTTTACTTTATTTCTAACTTGTATAATTTAGACAGGATATATTTTTATGGAGAGCAAAATATTATAAGTTGTTTAAGGTTTGAGTTGATTTATTCACGAATAATATTCCTGTCTGTTTTTACCATTCCTACCAAAGATATTTCTGTCGACTAAATAAAAATTCCTTCTATTTAAAATTTAAATAGAACTTGAACAAATACGATAGTTCATAATATCCACGCAGACTTGCACGTAAGAGCGGGAGTCATCCGTTTTAACAAGCAGCGTATTGCACTTATACGAAATAGCTGTGTGTTTATATATGTAGATATGTATGTATATGTATATATATGTTTATATATGTGTGTGTGTATGTATGTATATATGTTATTTTCAAAATGTTTCCTTTTCTTTTTCATTGCTTCTTTAACACACTACTTCTCCGCTGCGAAGCGCGGGTATTTTGCTAGTAGATTATATAGATAGATATATTCATATAGATAGATATATAGATACAGATAGATATAGATCGATATATAGAGATATAGATATATATCTAGACAGATAGATATATATGTGTATGTATATGTGTGTGTGTATATATGTAGATATGTATGTATATATATATATATATATATATATATATATTGTAATAAATAAAGAGTCCTCAAAATAGAAAAAGTTTTGGGGTTTTATCCCCGTATATTGTCGTCCAGACAAAAATGAAGTGAATGATCCAAATATGACCTTTTTCAGTACACTAATGAATCAAATGCTATAACAAAATGGCGTTTATATAGCGGATGGGATGATGGGAGGAAGTGGTTGGCAGGAAGTGACGTTTGGAGGCGGGACCACGGAACCAACGTCACCAGGAGCAGACTGAAGTAATCGAGTTGGAACCGGAAGTGACGTCATCAGATGGAAACCGGAAGTGACGTCATCGCGGCCATTTTGGATTTGTGAGTTTGCGACTGTTTTACTTGTCTCTTGGTTTTCTGTAGATAGAAAGAGAGTCAGGTAAGCACCACGTGATAAACCCTTGTCTCGCGAGATTTCACTCACCTTTAGGCTCTTTGACTGCCTCCAACTCGCACGTGTGTGACAATATATATATATATATGCCTAGATATATAGATAGATAGATATAGATAGATATAGATATATAGATATAGATCGAGATATAGATATATATCTAGATAGATAGATATATATGTGTATGTATATGTGTGTGTGTATATATGTAGATATGTATGTATATATATATATATATATATATATATATATATATATATATATACCAGCAACACTCATGACAATGACAAAACAATTACATTGTCAATCATGTTATGTTATTATTAATATGTTTCCTTTTCTTTTTCATTACTTCTTTAACACACTACTTCTCCGCTGCAAAGTGCGGGTATTTTGCTATATATGTATATGTGTATATGTATATATCTATATATATATGTATATATGTGTGTGTGTATATATACAGTATATATATATATATATTTATATGTGTGTGCGTCTATATATATATATATAAACTGCTCAAAAAAATAAAAGGAACACTTTGAAAACACATCAGATCTCAATGGGAAAAAGAAATCCTCCTGGATATCTATACTGATATAGACTGGGTAATGTGTTAGGAACGAAAGGATGCCACATCGTTTGATGGAAATGAAAATGATCAACCTACAGAGCCCTGAATTCAAAGACGCCCCAAAAATCAGAGTGAAAAAATTATGTGGCAGGCTAGTCCATTTTGCCAAAATTTAATTGCAGCAACTCAAAATTATGCGCAGCACTTTGTATGGCCCCTGTGTTCTTGTATACATGCCTGACAACATTGGTGCATGCTTCTAATGAGATGACAGATGGTGTTGTGGGAGATCTCCTCCCAGATCTGGACCAGGGCATCACTGAGCTCCTGGACAGTCTGAGGTGCAACCTGGTGGCATTGGATGGACCAAAACATAATGTCCCAGAGGTGTTCTATTGGATTTAGGTCAGGAAAGTGTGGTGGCCAGTCAATGGTATCAATTCCTTCATCCTCCAGGAACTGCCTGCATACTCTCACCACATGAGGCCAGGAATTGTAGTGCACCAGGAGCCACTGTACCAGCATAGGGTCTGACAATGGGTCCAAGGATTTCATCCTGATACCTAATGGCAGCCAAGGTGCCTTTGTCAAGCCTGTAGCGGTCTGTGTGACCCTCCATGGATATGCCTCCCCAGACAATCATTAACCCACCACCAAACTGCTCATGCTGAATGATGTTACAGGCAGCATAATGTTCTCCATGGCTTCTCCAGACCCTTTCACTTCTGTCACGTGCTCAGGGTGAACCTGCTCTCATCTGTAAAAGCACAGGGCACCAGTGGTGCATCTGCCAATTCTGGTATTCTATGGCGAATGCCAATCGAGCTGCATGCTGCTGGGCAGTGAGCTCAGGGCCCATTAGAGGACATGGGGCCCTTGGGTCACCCTCATGAAGTCTTTCTGGTTGTTTGGTCAGAGACATTCACACCAGTGGCCTGCTGGAGGTCATTTTGTAGGGCTCTGGCAGTGCTCATCCTGTTCCTCCTTGCCCAAAGGAGCAGATACTGGTCCTGCTGATGGGTTATGGACCTTCTATGGCCCTCTCCAGCTCTCCTAGAGTAACTGCTTGTCTCCTAGAATCTCCTCCATGCCCTTGAGACTGTGCAGGGAGACACAGCAAACCTTCTGGCAATGACACGTATTGATGTGCCATCCTGGAGAAGTTGGACTACCTGTGCAACCTCTGTAGGGTCCAGGTATCGCCTCATGCTACCAGTAGTGATACTGACTGTAGCCAAATGCAAAACTAGTGAAGAAACAGTCAGAAAAGATGAGGAGGGAAAAATGTCAGTGGCCTCCACCTGTTAAACCATTCCTGTTTTAGGGGTCATCTCATTGTTGCCCCTCTAGTGCATCTGTTGTTAATTTCATTAACACCACAGCAGCTGAAACGGATTAACAACCCCATCTGCTACTTAACTGACCAGATTAATATCCCATAAGTTTCATTGACTTTATGCTATACTCTGATTAAAAGTGTTCCTTTAATTCTTTTGAGCAGTATATATATATATATATATATATGCCAGCAACACTCATGACAATGACAAAACAATTACATTGTCAATCATGTTACGGCGGCATGGAAGGTCTCCAAATTCCAGCGGAGCCTCATGGACATTGTAGTTTTTATGGACAGCCCTGTTGGATACCATGGGGGCCACCAGGAGCCGCTATAGGGAGGCTTGGGGAGTGTTATTTGCCCTATGCCCCAGAAGTACTTCCAAGTCATATAAACGGAAGGAATGATGTACTTCCAGGGTGAGAAAAAAGGACTTTTATGTGACCCGGAAGTGATAAGGAATTTTGGACTAAAGGATGAGAACACTTCCGGGTCAGGAACTATAAAAGGACCATGGGAACTCCCAGACAATGAGCTGAGCTGGGTGGAAGGAGGGCAACGCATCTGAGAGTCGGAGGATTGGTTTATTGATTATTTAGTATTGTTTATTGAGAATAGTGAAGTGGTGGTGCCCAGAGGGGATTGGGCGGTCTCATGGTTTGTAATCCCTACAGATTTTATTTTTTTCTCCAGCCGTCTGGAGTTTTTTTTTTGTTTTTTCTGTCCCCCCTGGCCATTGGACCTTACTCTTATTCGATGTTAATTAATGTTCTTTATTATGTAAAGCACTTTGAGCTACTGTTTGTATGCAAATGTGCTATATAAATAAATGTTGTTGTTGTTGTGCTTTGTGCACTTGATTATTATAATAAATAATAATTGTTGGACTTTTACCTGGCGTTTGGCGTGGTACCTGAGGGTTCAAGGGAGCGATAGTGCCCCCTACTGTCACAATATATATATTTCATTTTTTAAGTTTATCATTGGTTTGCTGTGCCCTGAAGAAGGGGTTCTTCCTCGAAATGCATCAGCCAGATCTACACATTGCATCATATAAATAGGTTCTGAATCCAGTGACACTTCTTCTTATTTTATGCTTATCTAGGCTCCATTGATATATTCTTTTTGATAATTATTGTAAACAACTAGGACTGATAGTTCTTTTTCCAGTTGGCTCACACTTTTTAATTTTTCTATTATTGTTTCTGTTGTTTGCTATATGATTATACTTTCTTTGTATATATACTTTTATTGTGTTTTTTGTTTTTGTACAGTATTTGCTATAAATTCACTTCAGATTTTTTTTTTGTTGTGTTTGAAAATCCCCTCCTTGAACCGTCACCTTTTCATGGTGGAGGGGTTTGCGTGTCCCAGTGATCCTAGGAGCTCTGTTGTCCGGGGCTTTATGCCCCTGGTAGGGCCACCCAAGGCAAACTGGTCCTGGGTGAGGGATGAGACAAAGAGCAGTTCCAAGCCTCCAATGATGAACCAAACTTTGGACAACGTTTTCCCTTACCCGGACGCGGGTCACCGGGCCCCCCTCTGGAGCCAGGCCTGGAGGTGGGGCTCGATGGCAAGAGCCTGGTGGCCGGGCCTGCACCCATGGGGCTGGGCTGGGCACAGCCCGAAGAGGTAATGTGGGTCCACCTTCCCATGGGCTCACCACCTATGGGAAGGACCAAGGAGGTCAGATACAGTGTGATTTGGGTGGTGGCTGAAGGCGGGGACCTTGGCGGTCTGATCCTCGGCTACAGAAACTGGCTCTTGGGACGTGAAATGTCACCTCTCTGAAGCGGAAAGAACCTGAGCTAGTGCATGAGGTCGAGAGGTTCTGGCTAGGTATAGTCGGACTCACCAGTCGCACTGCTTGGACTCTGGAACCAATCTCCTTGAGAGGGACTGGACTCCCCACAGTGAGAGGTGCCAAGCAGGTGAGGGCATACTTATTGCCCCCAGACTTGGAGCCTGTGCATTGGGATTTACCCCAGTGGATAAGAGGGTGGCCTCCCTCCGCCATCGGGTGGGGGGAAGGGTCCTGACTGTTGTTTGTGCGTATGCGCTGGACAGCAGTTTGGAGTATCCACCATTTTTGGAGTCCCTGGAGGGGGTACTAGAGGGCATACCTTCTGGGGACTCCCTCGTTCTGCTGGGAGACTTCAATGCTCACGTGGCAATGACAGTGAGACCTGGAAGGGCGTGATTGTGAGGAATGGCCCCCCCGATCTGAACCCGAGCGGTGTTTTGTTATTGGACTTCTGTGCTCATCATGGATTGTCCATAACGAACACCATGTTCAAGCATAGGGGTGTTCATATGTGCACTTGGCACCAGGACACACTAGGCCTCAGTTTGATGATCGACTTTGTGGTCGTGTCATCAGACTTGTGGCCACATGTCTTGGACAGTCGGATGAAGAGAGGGACGGAGCTGTCAACTGATCACCACCTGGTGGTGAGTTGGCTTCGATGGTGGGAGAAGATGCAGGTCAGGCCTGGTAGGCCCAAACGTGTTATGAGGGTCTGCTGGGAACGTCTCGCAGAGTCCCCTGTCAGAAGTAGCTTCAACTGTCACCTTCGGCAGAACTTCGACCACATCCCGAGGGAGCTGGGGGACATTGAGTGCCATGTTCCGTGCCTCTATTGTTGAGGCGGCTGACCGGAGTTGTGGCCGTAAAGTGGTCAGTGCCTGTCGTGGTGGCAATCCCAAAACCCGTTGGTGGACACCGGCGGTGAGGGATGCCGTCAAGCTGAAGAAGGAGACCTATAGGACCTTTTTGTCCTGTGGGTCTCTGGAGGCAGCTGATAGATACCGGCAGGCCAAGCGGAATGCAGCTTCGGTGGTTGCTGAGGCTAAAACTCGGGCATGGGAGGAGTTTGGAGAGGGCATGGAGAACGACTTTCGGACGGCTTCGAGGAGATTCTGCTCCACCGCCTGGCGTCCCGGGAGGGGTTTAGTTTGAATAAATATAGTCACTGTGGTAATCTCTGTAAGTTTAGTTGGTGCTCATACTTTGAACATTAGAAAAAACGAGAGAGAGTGAAGCAGGGGGCCAGCAAGAGTTTTTCGAAAAACCAAGATATGTCTTCTTGTTCCTTATGAAGTGCCAGTATGTCCAAAACATAATAACAGTTCCTAACCCTTTATGAGATTCCAACCTGAAAAAACCTTTATCAGTTGATTTTATAATTTTGAAGGATGTCCACTCATCCCAGAACTGACTCAATAGATTTCTCATGAACTTGGTCAAATCTTAAGAGGTGCCTCCTGAAGAGAACTTGTTATAGGAGAATCATAGCAGGGCAAAGCTTGAGAGAGAAAAAGACATGGAAAGAATATATTGGGAGGTTAGTGATTGATGTTGTTTTTGAGGTGGGCAAGTGCATGAAAGTATCAGTAAAGTGGACAGATATAAGAGTTATATAGCCAGAATTGGTGGGATAGAAACCTTTTGTTTTGTACTTTTACTCTAATAACTTTTGTGCTTTTTCTATGACCATTTGCTGTTTTAATGAATATGTTGTTTATGTTGTTTGTAGCTGTATTGGTGTGAAAATAATATAAAGTAACACTGAGCAGTGTCTGCCATCGCTGACCCAATGAATTCATGCTCATTTTATACTGTTTTAGTAGTTTGCTGTTCTTAACAGTACTGTAAGCTTTAAGCCACACAAAGATAGAAAAGTGTGACTTTGCAGAGTTGCTGTTTATATAGGCGCCCCTGCCATCAGTGATGTATTGCGAGCTCATACTTTTGGTGACTTATCCATGGCTGATGTCACTTGTCCAGCACTATTGCAGTAATTCTTATAATCATTATATTGAAAGAAGACTCTGTGGAAGTAATCCCAGAGGAAGACAGGAATAGTTTAATCAATCAGTCTTTATTCAGTCACAGATGAGTACATGGATTCCACATTGCAAGGCAGAAGAGCAAAGTTCTGCTTTTTCAGTGGCTTTTTATATTTTATCCCTCTCCCTTCCCATTACTTATCAATAAGTGCAATATGTTTATCTAAGCATTTCATCTTACATTGTTCGAATCTGCTGTTTCTATTTTGTGTACATTGCAAAGGGGGCCCTAAAGAAGGAAAATTCATCTTTCCTGTGTCTAACGGATGCATTCTAAAGAAAGATGTTCTCCTAGGTCAGTTTACTACAACCTGTCTTATGACAGACGTCTGTATGAATAACCTGCCGTTATAGCAAAAATAGCTTTTAACCCTTAGTAGCTTGCAAGCAGTTCAATTTTCTTTCACAACTCCTAATATTATATTTATGTGGCATGTTAATATAGGATTATTTTAGGTAATATAAATTGATAAAATATGTAAACAAAAATGCAGAACTCACAAGGAAAGACATATTAATTATGTATTTAACAGGAATTTAACATGGTTGGGCTAGTGTTTTTAGGGAAAAGGTAAGTCAGCCTACATATTTCATATTAACGAACAATTTAAGGGCTGACAGGCAAATACTTGAATAGTGCCATGACTATAGATTGTACAGGCTTTATCCTCAGATAAAATAACCAATGTGTACTTGTAAAAAGGTAAGTGATTGGTAAGTCATAGTCTAGCATAACTGTAATATTTGTTATAATCGCCACGTGGTAATGATAAGAGTAACCTCACTGACAAGTAACAAGACCATTGACATGTTATCAGTGGTCCAATTTTTAGCATTTATAGCTATGTGACTCTCTGTGTCATTCTGTCTACCAGACCTTTCCCAATAAAGACAACTACAACAGGATCCCAACAAATAGGAGCATCTCCATTGGCTCAAGAAGACAAGACTATGAACTCCATAACTGTTTAAGGGGAACTGCGTGACACAAAGCTTGCTGTGTGGACATTGATTTAAATCATTCAGGTTGTATAATGTTTGATATGTCTGGTTTCTCTGCAAATATAAAGATAAACAGATTAAGATGAAATAAAATTTGCTATTCTATTGTCTTACTGAAACAACCTTGTATTTATTGACATTAGAAATTGCCTATGTGTTAGGTGTTGCTTTACTTCCTAATCCAGGTCCTTCAGGGACACAAGGGGACTCTTTTGTGCAGCCTTCACAGTTGTGGAAAACTGTGAAGGCAAAGAAAAAGTGAATGACTATACACCGTAGTTCCAGAAGTGTGAAAACTACTACGGTACTATTAAAGTTCCCGGGGGTAAGTATTAGTTTAGGGGCATCTCTTGTACACCAATTACAAAAGAAATTAATAGGCTTATATAGTGCATTTAATGAAAAAGTAACATATTCATAAAAGTAATAGGAATTCATGATAAAATAGGAGATTTTGTTTTTGGGTTTTGGTGGTGCACATGATGCTCCCAGTTAAACTGGTCAGAATATTTTGAGATAAAAGCATACGCCTGCCTAATATAACATGAAAAGAGATTATCTTAACAACTGGCACAACTTGTACCATTGTAGGCTGTCTTTTCTGCAGGAACATTTGAGGTATTATTTATTTTTTGCTTAAAGGCATCTAGCAAACCTACAACCTTTGAGAACAGTTTTTTGAACTAAATTTACATTTGTGAAAAGTGACAGTGGGAATGTTAAAATGCAACCATTTACAACTTGAGGGACATAAGACTCTTTAAGAATCTTTCATATTTAAATATACCATATGCATTTATTTTTCATCTTTCATTGTAAGTCTTCAAGTTCACTGACATGTATTATCACGTTTTTAAAACCAATTCCATTCTGTGAAGAACAGGCATACCCTGGTAGGCTCAGCATGAAAGCATCAACATTTTCTGTTCTGTATAATCCTGGGTGTCTTTAGCTCTGTAGGGGTGTTCATTATCCTCTTTAAATGTAAGAACCAGCCTATAGATAGAATAGTAAATAGCTGTGGGCTGCTGGATCCCAACTGCATAGCTCTTAAAGAAGAATGTGATTTAACATTGTTATGAATTACATAAGCTTCTTCAGTTCATCAAAGAGTTCAATCAAGTAAGTAATTGGTACAGTGCCTAAAAAATATTCACCTCCTTGAAAGTTTCCATATTTTATTATTATACAACATTGAAACAGTGGATTTAATTTGGATTTTTAACACTGATCAACAGCAAAACAGTTGATTGCATAGGTATTTATTCCCTTCAGCTCAGAATTCAGTAGATGCACCTTTGGAAGCCATGACACCCTTGATTCTGCGTGCACAGGTCTTTATCAGCTTTGCACATTTCAGTTTTTCCCATTTTTTCTTTGCAAAACAGCTCAAGCTTTATCGGGTTGTATGAGGACTGTAAGAATTTATGTTTTGTATAGCACGCTTCACAGAGTGCAGGCACAGAATGTTGTAAACAATTCTTAGTTAAAATATAAGTACATACTGTGGACAGTTGGGGGGCGCTCCAGCTCCCCAAACTCAATACAAACAGGCATGGACAAAGGTTAAAGGCAAAGAATCTTTTATTTTGGGAAATGTCTTCTTTTCTAAGGGTTTCTCCCCACCTCAGTCACAAGTACAGCAAGCACAATAAAGCACACTCTTTGCCTCTGCCTCTCTCTGTCTCTCACTGCCTCCTCCACTCCTCTTGCAAGCTTCGTCGTCCTCCTCCCGACTCTCCAATGTAAGGCAGGAAGCTCCTTTTATTCTAGCCGCACACGTGGTCTGTCAGCACTTCTGGATGAGGCCTCCCAAATCTTGCAGCTCCCCCTGGCAGCCCCCATGGGACCCAATGGAGTTCTCCCATGGGACTACAATACCTGGCATGCCCTGCAGGTACCTATATGGGTATCTGAACCTGGGGTCGCTGCCATTTAGCATCCTGGGGAAGATAAAAGCTTATATAAGCTGTCTCACCCATCCTTCCATCCTGAGGGTGTCCTGGCCGGGTAAGGACACCAGCCGTCATTCACAATACTAATGACTAAATACAGAATGAGTACACATATAATGCGGATTTGTTAAAACACACAAAAAAAACAACATAGAATCTGATTTAACATGTCTGTTAAATTAAGATCTGGCTAATCCAGGGCATTAACATGGTTGATTTGAAGCCATTCCTGTGTAGTTTTAAATGTATGCTTGAGTTCATTGTCTTGCTGGAAGAAACAATCTTTTCCCAAGGTACAGGTTTTATTGCAGACTGCATCAGGATTTGCTTGGATTGTGTGCCATACATTTTACCATCTACCATCACAAACATTCCAGGGCCTGCTATAAAGAGGCATCCCAACAACATGATGCTACCAGAGGGGACTGGGCGGTCTCATGGTCTGGAATCCCTACAGATTTTATTTTTTCTCCAGCCGTCTGGAGTTTTTTTGTTTTTTCTGCCCCTGGCCATTGAACCTTACTCTTATTCAATGTTAATTAATGTTGATTTATTTTGTTTTATAATTGTGTCTTTCATTTTTCTATTCTTTAATATGTAAAGCACTTTGAGCTACTGTTTGTATGAAAATGTGCTATATAAATAAATGTTGTTGTTGTTGTACCACCACCATGATTCATGGAATGTTTTAGATAATTTGGTCTATTTGGTTTATGCCAAACATGGTGTTTAGTCTAATGGCCAGAAATGCTCAAGTTTTGTGTCCTCAGACCATAAAACCTTCTTCGAGTTTCACTTGTGCCTCACATGGGCCAACTCGTGCTGAGAGGTCATGTTCATTATTTTCTCTTTGCCACTGTCCCATAAAATGAAATAGTCACAACAGTTGTCTGCACAATCTCTCTAGTCTCAGTCATTGGTACTTCGGTGTTTTCAATCATCTCTTGGTGGGCTCCTTCACTAGTCTTTTGCTTGCACGATCACATAGTGTTTTTGGACTGCCTGCTCTGGGTAGATTTAAAGGTGTCCCATACTCTTTTCATACCTTACTGTTTGATTTAAACGGACTCCAAAGGATATTCAGTAACTTTGATATTTTCTTCTCTCCATCCTCTGAGAATAGCCTTTCACTGGCTGGCCTAAATTGTTCTTTTGTCTTCATTGTGTAGGTTTGGTCATTGATACTGATTCACCACAAGCTGGACCTTTTAGATACAGTAGAATTTATACTGCAATCAATGGAAACCCCTTGACTACTGAGAGGTGATCGCCACTGAACAAATTATGTGACTTTTAAAACCAACTGGCTGCACCAGCGATGATTTCAGTATGTCATAATAAAGGGGTGAATACTTGTGCAATCAATTATTTAGTGTTTTATATTTGCAAATAATTTAGACCATTATGCAGAGATCTGCTTTTACTTTGATATTAAGGAGTCTTTTTCAGTTGGTCAGTGTGGAAATTAAATCCACCATGATTCAATGTGGCATAACAATAAAATGCAAAAAACTTCCAAGGTGGTGAATATTTTTTTAAAGATACTGTAGCTATTTTTAACCCTTTGTTTCCAAGTTCAGAAAAACATTTATGATTACAGGAATATGAACATTAGAACTGATTGTAGCACATGTTTAAGATATTTTAACATTGCTTTTTCAACAGGTAAAACAGTTAACATAAACCATACTGAAACATACAGTTCATCAATTTTCATATCATATGTTCATGCCCCATTGATCAGTCTACTCCTGACACTTATACTTTGCCAGAAAAAAAAAATCTGTTTAGTACAATCCAGTTTATTTTTTTAAAACACTGTCCTCTAAAGCTAGGTCAGAAAGATTTCCAAATAAAAAAAAGTAAACAGAAAGTAGAGCATATGTAAAACTTTTAGATTTTAGAACTTTAAATGCCTTTTAAAATTAATTGTAATCATTGTGTAAACTTTTGCTTAAAATATAATATAAATCATTTGGATAATAGAAGATTTGGCCAGTAGAGCACATGTTGGAGTGTAAAATAAGTACTCATAAAAAATCTATCTTGATACAGGCTTAAAAAAGAGAAACACTGATTTTAGCCTTGATACTCAATAGATCATTGTTAGTATTGTTTCAACTGGCATAGCTTAAGTCACAAAAACAGAGACAAGCAGTAGATGACACCTAAACCCATTGGATGCACCGTCTTTGAAAGGCAACCAGTTAGTTTTGTACTATAGACACAGGATGTAGTAACTGCTTGTTGTTCAAGAACTAGAAGAGAATATAGAGAAGACAAAGGCAATGTTGGTGAAGAGTGGGTTCAGAAGTGTATCAAATAGGGACAAACAAAAGGTTATCACTATTTTATATAGAGCATCTGCACCAAAAATGATGAAGACTTATTAGAAAGCTACTTCAGTCAGATCAGCTTGACTAAACCAACATTGCAGAGAGTTATGTGGGTAGTGCCAGTGAAGAAGTAGTGGTGCCACTCAGCAAAATGGCATCGCCAGCTGTCATATAATTTCTTTCTAAAAGATCACTAAATGAATAAATGAAATTTAAAAATCCCCATCAGTTTAGGAACACCCACTGAATTCTAGGTTCAAGACACTGGAAAGGAGATATTGCTTCATCCTTAGCCTTCAATTATCAAGACAAGCTAGGACTCCAATATTTAATACAAAATAGCAGTTGTTGTAAACAAGAGGTCAGCTTTAGTCAGGTTTTATAAGCAGTAGCATTCCTGGTTGTAAATAATTCAGGAATAACTGAATCTTACAATGCTTAAGCCCAATTGTTAAGTAAAATGAATGAAATGGCGTCATACATGAATAATACTATGTAATAGGGTACAGTATTGTGCAAATCAGAAATAGTGATACTTTTTGAATACAGCCCTGCATATAAAAAGCAAGATAATTCTAAATGAAATAAACAGATGCTATATTATAGATATATTTGTGTGCAAAAGAAAAACACACTAGTACATTGTAAAATATATATAATATAAAAGTGGAGGTACTCCTAAGTATACATGCTTTTTCATGTGATTTTTTTTATTGGACTTCATATCTATGCCGTTCCCATTACAAACTATAACTACTTGTTGTAATTATATTTATAAACTTAGTGTAAGTCACTTTTTCCCCACTTAAACTGACCTAGTGGATCACGGCCTTGAACAGATTGAAACAACCCACAAGATCATGATTAATTCATCTCTTTAAAATGTGTTTGTACAAATACAGAGTAAAAGATTTTCTGCTGTTGTAGGAAAAAGCTCGAATGGAAAGCAGACAAACTCCTTTTCTGAAATGGAACAATATCTTATGGCTTTTATTTATTACTGGTTGACTAACTGAAGTCCCCATAAATTATTCTTCCCAGGGGTTTTCTGTTGAGAAGTAGTATTTCCTTCTATTGAACAACAGCTTACATTTTGGCAAATATGAGCATGGGTGATTGCATGTTTGTTTGTTTGTGCTTATGCTTGCCTACAATGGTAAATACAGTTTTGCATATACACTGTGCGTGTGTGGCTATGCTCATTTATTTTTCAGTTGCAGGTTACATCAGCCAGTAGAAGTCAAGTCACAATAAAAATATTTTTCTGCTGTGTAGTGGGAGGAGCAATCTTAAACTATTTTCTCCTTTTCTTAAAATATTGAAGCCAAAAGTTAAGTTTCTTTTTTTGGTCTGTTTTTAATTGTGTGCTTTTACACACAAAAAACATCTAGACAACATTGCATCAGGAAAAACTGATATCCACGTTTATGCATTAATCAGAGTTTATAAACCCTTTTTACATGGACTTAAATACTGAAGTGCTTTAAATATTAGTAATTACTCAATGTACTTTTTTTCAAACATTTTTGAAACGTTTGAAGTAGCACATCAAGTAATTGGTACAAGAGTTACATGTTTTCATGGAGGAGAACACTTTTAATAGCTAGAGTGCTGCTCGGGTGCAGTAGTCTCATTAATAACAAATTGGGCGCCAGGTGATCGTTGCTCTTAGAGCAGGGGTTCTTAAACCTTTTGATTTGAGGACCCAAATAAGAAAATCAGTACCAAACTGGGACCAAAGACCAGAATTATTATCAGAATGACAGCAGAGCCAAACAGGCAAATAACAATAACCATATAATAGAAAACATTAAATGTTTTTGTTTCCATTCAAGCATATTTTCCACATGAATATTACTAATAAAAAAGTGGAAAGCAAACATATTATTAACAGAACAATAAATAACATTAAAAACGGAATTTAAGTTAAGCTAAGAAAAATATATTTTTCAGTATAAGGGATGTAGATGATTTATGAAAAGATAATGCGAATGGCGGGTAGCACAATAATAGCTCTTCTGCCCAGCAGTAAGGAGACCAGGGTTCAAGCCCCAGACCCTCCCTGTGTGGAGTTTGCATGTTCTCCCTGTGACTGCATGAGTTTCCTCCAGATGCTCCGGTTTTCTCACACCGTCTAAAGACAAGCAAGTTAGGTGATCTGACAATTCTAAATTACCCCAAGTGTGTGGTTGGGGGTGTGTGTGAGTTTGAGTTAGAAAATGACTGACTAATACGAATGGTCATTTAACTTATTTATTTGAATTATAGCACCTAATTATGATGTAATTTTTTAAAATACATTTTTGCAAATGAGCTCCACCATTAATACGTTCTTGTAAATAAGTTTGAAAATTGTTCCTCTTATTTCAGTTTTTTTTAACAAATTAATAACCAATGTGAAGAAAATACAGGAACACAGTTTAAGGGTTAGGGAGTCCATCCCTGTATACTGTAAGCCACAGTTAGAACGTGAAAGTTCAGTAACAACAGTCAGGTTTATATTAAACAATTGACAGACAATGTCAGTTACCTGGAGCAATTTATGTGATGGGGAACAGAAGTAGGAATGAAGGGAGGATGATGTGGAAGATCTTGAGATGGAGTTGACGTCATCTGTAAGCAACCAGAGGTGAAGTCATCAGGGGGATTTAGGAATAACAGAGAAGCTCCTTGGATGTCTGGAAGAGGATTTTGACATGAATTCAAGTTGCCGTGGGTTTTTGTTGCTCATCTTACTTGGTAAAAAAAAGAGACAGGCATTACATGCTGTCTTAGTACCCCGTCTTGTGATTTTGCATGGCTCATCTGGTCCTTTAGCTGCCCCCTAATCGCTCGTGTGTGCCACCTGGTACAAAAGTTTGAGTCAGGTAGCTAAATTCTTCCAAAAAAAATGTATTACTTGTATATGGGTGATAGGATAAGTCTTGATTAAGAACTTAGCAAACAATCTACTCTGAAGTGTTTAATGACCATATGGTGAATGCCAGAGCCTTCACACTTTGCAACTTGCCTCACTTTTTTTGAGAACAATTTTTTGATCCTGAAGGCAAATCAGTTAAGAAGGGAAGAGTGTAACCTAATGACATTCCCCCATACCACCCAATCCCCCAAGTCAGAGCCTAGGTAAAAAAATAAAAATAAAAAATATGTATAGATAAAGGGCTTTAAAAAACATTAAGGAACTAATCGGAAACTTACCACACCTGCAATGACAGAAGAGAAAATAAAGTGAATGATAAAATAAGAACAAAAATAAAACTGTGGCAGCTGGAAAGCTCATCGGTCCGTTCATTTAAAAGCCACTAGGCTCAGAAACCTATCCCATACCCTTCCACAACACATCCTTGACCATGTGGATTAACCAGAAAACCAAAATTGGAACTCGCTCCCTTCAAATTACAAGTTGGTGTCGTGGGGAATCTCTTATATACTGTATATTTCTTTTCTGGTTCGTCCTGCTTCCACCTCAAAACCGGTCCTGCCCACACGCAGCCGACGCGGCATTTCTCGATTCCTATTCGTCCTCTTCCAAACCCCTCCCCATGCTGCCAGTGGCTCCTCTTCAAAAACGGTCCCGCCCACACGCAGCTGACATGGCATTTCTCACCAAGCTTCTGAAGTATGCTTACAAAATAAAGCAAACTCTGCATGCAGCGAAAATTTACTTCTCCAGCTAGATTCCATGCTCAGAACCATCAAACCCTTCACTAAATCATACAAACACATGGATGAAATCGCTTAGTCCAATCCAACAGCATCTGTACGAATGCTTTTTGAGGAAAACTCAAGGCAGGATTTACGACGATACAATGCCCCGACATGTCACACCAATGTTGCAGCAATTTTCGTGGGAGAAGATGGCGAATCGCCTGCCGAAAGGGACATTTGCATCTGTCTCATGGGCAACTCCTGTAAATAGATTTCCACGCTCAATATGAATTGCGATCCTATGGTTTACCCACTTTTATTCCCTTATGGAGACATTGGCTGGCACAAAGATTTACAACATGTTCCCAATCAAAGAACCGCCAAGCGAATAAGGCTTACTCAATGCCAATTTTACGCGTACAGATTAGCAATGAGGAATACATTTAGTATTTTGCACTCCAGTGGCGAACTATTCCAACAGTACGTTAAAACAGAGGGCACGCGTCTCAACTATCTCAGATTAGATCAACAAGATTTGTGCTTGGAACAATACAAAGGACTGTCAGATGCACTGCAGGCAAACGCTGAAAATAACAACGTACATGTAGGCAAAATGATCATATTACTGTCCACATTTCCAGGAAGTCCAAGATACATGCAACAAAACTAGCAGGATGCCATGGCCATTTATTTATCACTTTCACATGTAATCCTGCTTGGCCGGAAATTCTACATGCACTGTTGGATACCCAAAGACCGGAGCACAGACCTGATATTGTAGTACGAGACTTTTGGATTAAGCTGCAGTAATTACTTAGAGACATTCTACAACAACATCTTTTTGAGGTTGCTATTGATTATATTTACGTAATCGAATTTCAGAAGCGCTGCCTTCCTCATACCCACATGCTGTTTACTCTTCACAATACTTCTAACAACCAGTCTTCAGCCATGGTCAGTTGTACGTGGCTTTTTCTAGGGTTAGATCTTTCGACTCATTAACTGTCATCACCACCTAAACACCTATTCACAACTGCATCTTTCAAGAAGTATTTATTTCTTCCTGATTTCTGAATTCCTTTCTCACTGTTTTCTGTTCCTATTCTTACACACGTATGCTGCTGCGGGCTTCGGCTAGTATTCATTAAATTTTCATGGAAATGATAGCTGTCTGTGAGGCTTCAATGGTATTGTTTGTAGGCTACATCTCAGATTGCAAATACCACAATTAATAGTATGCTAAATAGAGGGCAGTATATCACTCCCCATAGAATTTGCACTGAGATCGTTTGATTCGGTAATTTTACCACGCAATCATATGGTGACCTATCACAAACAACTGGGGCACAACCTATAGTTTAAGAAGAACTGGCTTAGACTATTGCTGGGAGACTACTTTCGCTTAGAAAGGGGTATGATGTTCTATTAGTGTTCAGGACAAGTTAACCACTTGAAAACTAAACAGCATCGGATATACCAAGGTGGTCTCCAAAAAAGACACATTAAGTATAATCTAGTGAGACCTGACTGTTTTTCCATTAGCTTTCATACCAGGCTACAAGTCATATTATACTTGGATAATGAACATGGTTGGAATGAAGTCAAAGAAAATAAAACAAGAATGTTCATTGATATAGCATTGAATTCTTGCATGAGGACTGAGATTACATTACATTTTCATCTACCTTATCTGTGTTAGAGTGATTATCAACTCATCCAAATGCAATTAATCATACAGCTTAGAGAGTGTACAGAAAGCACTTGTTTAAAAAGGCCTTTTGTTCTTCCACTTCCATTCTGTAAGCATAATAATTCTACAAGTAATATCAGAAAAGCTTATGTACTTCTTTGCCCATCATCTCAATAATCGAGTTGCTTTTCATTTAACCGCAGAAAATGAGTCCTACAGCAGGAATGGTGCATCAGTATCACATACCCCATATTCAGGACTTCACAAGATTTTAGGGCAATAAGATTCCAGGAATATTTACATACATACCTAAAACCTAACCTTTTAACAATCCACTAACACATTTTCTATATCATATTTGTCTGAAGTCTCAGCAGGTACTGAGATAAACTACATTTATTCATTCTTCAAAGGCCTGACAGTTTATTTTAAACACAGAAGAAGATTATAAAATAAAAAAGAATGTGAAATCACAACCAATAATACAAAGACAAGATAATATTTAATGTAAGATTATATTATTTAAAAACTGAAGGAAAATACAATGTCCATAGGTGTGCGACAATAAAACTGAAAAACCATATCAAAAACCTTTAGAAAATCATAGTAAATAATATTGTTTGTCAATTTCTTCCTCATAAATTTCCACTATATTTGTGAAACACGATATTCCACTTCTAAATCCATGCATGATTACATGAGTATAGTACATCTCAATTTTATATGTATTGTTCAATGTTTGTTGTTAACAATTGATTCTATACATTCTTTTTTCTATAAACGTAAAGCTAACATACCAATAGTTAGAAGGCTCAATGTGTATCATCTTTTTTATAACAGAAACAATATTTGTTAACTTCTGGGGCCTCATGTATAACGCCGTGCGTAGAACTCCCACTATAACATGGCGTAAGCACAAAAGCCAAAATGTGCTTATGCCCAGAAAAATCCAGATGCAGGAATCTCTGCGAACTCCAACTTCCATGTTCTTCCGCTACATAATCCCGGTCAGCGTGAAAAGTAACGCTCGTGCACAAGCTTTATGTAACGCCTCAGCTCCTCCCAGAATTACGCCTCTTTGAATATGCAAATCAATATAAATCACCCTTAAGCTCAGCGTTCTGTGAAAAGACAATGGGAAAAGCACGCGGGAAAATATAAGAATTTCAGCGAATACCAAGTGAAGGGAAGGAAACATGTACTATTTGTTGGTTTAAACAGTGGTATAATCAACAAAAGGAAGTTGATCGACTGACATAGTGTGTTGGAGAAACTTGAAAGTTCATGTTCACAAAATCGCACAGTGCCGGAAATAAAAAAGAAGTCACATATCAAAGTCGCCGTGAAAAGGCGAGTCGTAGCCCACTGTCTGAGTGTCATATGAAAGCTTATTAGGGTACAGAGAAAAAAAAGGCACACAGTGGGGAAAAAGCACGAAATGTCAAATTCAATCTCGAAATTTCCACTTTAATCATGTAGTTTATTTTGTCATTAAAGTAGAACATAAACTTCATCTTAAAATCATTTAATTAACCAGTTTCTCAAATCACATCGTAATTAAAGTAGCATGTTAAATGCTTTGTTTTGTATGTGATCTTCTATGTGCTCTATGTGTGTGAATCACTATGTGCTTCTTAAACCGGCTCTCTTCCTCCGACAGGACACAGAATCCATTACATTCATGATATTACAGTTCTCTTAATAACTAAAATACTGAGATGTATATGTGATATCATTTTCATGATGATAGGAGTTAACGCACGTTATTAAACATGGGTTTCAGGGTAGCACAGTGATTGTGCGTGACCTTCAATGAAATTATTTATTGCAGCAGTACTCAGGGGCGGCTCTAGGCTTGTGGTCGGTCCTGTTCAGAGAATGAATCTGTGGCCCCTTTGCCCGCCAATGTCAATATGGTATCTTATGCACGGTAGATGGCCATGTCCGTTGCCGACACTGCATAGCCGCCTCGTGCTCATGACACAAGCATTTAACTTTTGCTGAAATTTGTCGCTGCGTATTTAGCTGTGTTGTTATTTTCTCTTTCTGTTTTATATTCAATATATATTGGCGTAGCCGCCCCTGCAGTCCTTGCTTTTCTTTCTCCAAGTAACCAATCGCCACACAAATAGCTCTGTAGTAGACGTTAAGCCATCTGTAAGCTTAGAGCGCCGATTCTTCAAAACGTTTAAGGAACATTGAAATATCTTCGTAGTACATGTTTAATTATTCCATCCTTCACGACAGTCCCAGTGAAGAATATAGATTATTTAAATGAAGTTAAAGTTTTATCTGTAGAATATAATAAACATATTTTGCTGCATTTCATCTTAAAAATGATATCATCATCATATGTAAATACGCGCTTTATAAAGTGGCTCAGGTTGTGCAATATTATAACTGTAGTGCAAGTTTACAGTGAGGTAATTGCACTTATAAGTACAAACAGTTCTACAAGGAGCACTTGATTGAGTGCGTTTAAAGTTCTTGGGATGAAACTGTTTCTGAACCGCGAGGTCCGTACAGGAAAGGCTTTGAAACATTTTGCTGTGGCTGAGGTAGCGTGTCCTTGAAACTGTATCCCGATAATTCTCTTTCCGATCAGCTGCTGCTATGATTCAAACTCAGATACAGTGATATAAATACTCCGGGTGGTGCAGTGAGAGTAATATGGAAAAAGATGATCCGCTGTGGCAACTCCTAATGGGAGCAGCTGAAAGAAGAAGAAGAAGAAGAAGGTGCAGTGAGAGTAACAACGCTAAAGCAGTTATGGTATTTGGAATACAGTGGCAATTCCCTGGACCATTATATTGTTACAGGTTAATTACAATCAGATGTTTTACACTAATAGACAATATGTAGTTAGTTTCAGTGTACTGTATTTATAAAGCCGCATCAGGAAAATAAAGAGTAACCACACAGGAACAGTAGCACTGCTTTGACGCTGGGTACTGCCAGTCTGCAAAGCCAAGCGGAGAACTTGCGTACAACAAGGTATGAGGTACCGTGGAAAAGCACGTGGCTTTACGCCAAGTGTAGGTTTTATACATCGCGATTTGAACATGGAAAAGTTCTTACGCAACATTTCTGTGCGTACGCACCGTTTATACATGAGGCCCAGGAAGCGGCTGTGAACTGCTATCTTCTGGTCTTTTCACCTGTATTCTATGGGGTTTAAGTTTGTGCTTTGGCTGGGCCATTCAAGGACAGCCAGAGTCTTGTCCCAAAGCCAGTCAGGCTTGTTTTGGCTATTTGCTTTGGGTCATTGCCATTATCAATTCCCTGAAGAAGTTTCAGAAATCATACTGAAATACTTAACTATCACATCTGACTTGATCCCCCCCATTTGCAGGATGGCAGAAGAATCGTTTAGGGTCACAAGGTTTCACAGTAGAAATGGCATGTTTTTTCCTATTGTGCATTAATACTTTGCTTAGTGAGGCTGCCAAAAATTTATATCTATAGATATTCTTTAAACAAAAAATTATCTGATGATATGAAGAAGCTCTGATACATGTGGAAGTATAGGTGATCACAATTGCTACAGTCAATTCACTGTTTGGGGAATTCTATTAAAAAACCGTCTGCCTGCAGCACAGATTGTTGCATAGACACATTTAATTGGAATGCTTCTAGGGCGTGAAAACTGACATTTTGTGGTTTACAAAGTCAATTGTATTTTGATATGAAAGTAATAGGAAACAGTCAATTTCACACAAAGGAGTTAGTTTTTGCATTTCTTTCTTTACAAACATAATTCAGCTCTATGGCATTCAGGCACATGAAAACTCTCCCTGTGATCATCCACTTAATTCTAAATTGCTGAAGGTTTCCAATTTATTTTTATTCACTCTAATGGGGACATTCTTTCTTGATTTCTGTGATCAGTTATTTTTTCTTATTTGCTTTACTTGTATTCCTGCACAAGACCTGTTAACTTTTTAACCTTATACTGTGTATTCTGCATTGTTTGTTCTAAATACAAATGAAGTGCTTTGTAAATACATTTTTGAAGATACTATGAGATAAAAAGTTTGATTAATTATTAACATGACAATACTACCACCACTACTACTGCAATCGCAGATGTCTTGAATTACCTGTTGTGGTACCCGGATGGAGGTGGTACCCAGCTGGGACGCCTAAGAAGACCGGAGGAGACCTTGTGCCCCACCCCGGGAAGCTCGACCCTGTAGTGACCCAGAGCTACCACCAGGGGGACCCCAATACCTGGAAGACCCTGGACCTCAGCACTTCCGCCACACCAGTAAGTGCTGGGGGAAGAGGAACAGGGACACCCGGAGTGCTTCCGGGGAGACAGCCGGCACTTCCGCCACACTGGGGCGTGTCGGTTGGAGATTGCCAGGAACACACCTGGAGCACATCCGGGTGCTTATTTAAAGGGGCCGCCTCCCTTCAGAAGAGGACAAGAGTCGGGTGGAAGAGTGGACAAGGTCTCTGGAGGAGGCAGGGGGCGGCCTGAAGAAGCAAAGAGAGAGAAGGCATTGTGTTGGCCTGGACTGAGGGGTATTGGGGCTTGTGAGTACTGAACTGTGAAAAAATAACGGAGAATAAACGTGTACTGGGTGACATGAGTGTGTCTGCCTGTCTGTGTCCGGGGCAATGTTCACACTGTATTATTAATTTACAGTATATACATAATTTTGACTCTTTAGATTTGAACTGGAAAGCAGTTTATATTTATAAAACACTGCATGGTTAGCTGTGATGGGTTTCATGCTTATTTGCCTGAAAATGATGTACAGTACTGTATGTGACAATACTTCTACTACTATTATGTGAAAAAGCAATTAAGAGAAGAAAGTCACTATGTTCATGGTTGCAAGGTGCATGTGTTGCACTAGATGCACATGTACAATTTAGGACTTCACTGGGAATTAGCATGGTGGTCCCAAACTTATTGACTAATTAGATTATACATATTCAGAATCTCTCAATGGCTGAATTACACAGCTTGTTTCATTTGGTCACTGACTGCAGTGGTGCAGAAACAAACTGAGCTTATGTCTTATGTAAAAAGAAAGAAAGTTTGCCAAAAGGCCATCAGTTCCCTGATATGTGGATGACAATTTTGGAACTCACAAAATGTTCATAATTTGGAACTGATTTATGCTAAAAAATATTCTCTGTCATTCTGATGATGGACAAATACCCAAAGAGCGGATGACATGGAGTCTGTTTTACAAACTGAAATGCTGAACTGACCTTACGAGAATTGCTTAATTGGTTATGGTTTTACAAATGGTCTTTGTTTTAGCATTCTTGTAAAAATGGACTACAGATAGAAACCTTTACACACATAAGCATCAATATTTTGAAGTACAGTACTGTATGTGATAAACACCTGTGATATTACAACATATATAACATAAACCAAAAACTTTAGTAGTGACTGACACACAATAAAATAAAATTAAGAGTGGAGTTAACAAACACTGAAGGCCCCTTCACCATACCAAAGAAATGAACTGGTTACAACAGTACAAACCTAAGAACCTAATATGGCACAGCCAGTATAGTGGGGACTCCAGCAGGTCAGGTCAGGTTGGGGAGCCTGCACTGGTACAGCACATTTTCGCAACCACCACACGACGAAACAGCTCAGGATACTGGTTGCCAACTCTGCCCAAGACAGACACACGGCCCTGTCCCACCCCCTGGAAATTACCCACTATCTGCCACAGCCAGGTGTTACTTGGGCAGAGTTGTGTTGCGGTGCAGCAGTCTATTACCCAGTGAAAGCGCTGTGAAGAAGCTATCTGTTGTTACAGTCCTGACTTTGTCCAGTCGGATAGCAGTCATGGGACATTATATCATTAATTGCCGGTACAACAAAAATAGTTTTGAGCAGGCATCAGCCACAGTACCAACTGTGGTCATCACTGCTCTTCTGAAAAGAATGGAGAGGCAAGTTCATTATACCACATGAACGTTATTGAGAAAACTGGAAAACTATAAAACTGAATAATAAAAAAAGCACTATTACAAGTAGCCAAAATTTACACTGGGTGTTACAGACTCAAATCAAATGTATGTTTTTATTATCCATCCATCCATTATCCAACCCGCTATATCATTATACTAATAATAATAATAATAGCAGCTCACTATTTAAAACACAGAGGGCAGCGACTCAAACTGGCCACCTTTTGGTTATAAGGCAGCAGTTCATACCTCTGCACCATCCAGGAATACGTACCGGTATTAGCTTTCTGTCAATTGACATTTGAGCTTAGGTTTGTAGTTCATTAACAGCAACATGTAAATTGAATGTTTTTTTTTTGGTTATATTCTTGAATAAAACTGCATGCATTTATTTGCTATTTGGACTAAAGTCGTCAGACATTATATGCTTCATGTCATTATTAGTATAACATGGAAAATGTTACTGCTTTAGGTAAGTGTTCAGCATTTCTTTCCTCGCATTTCTTTTCATCCTACACTTACCCAGGTCTTTGTAGATGCGGAACACACATGAGATAAATGTGTTCCAAATAAGAATATACTGTATTGTTTACCCTATACAACTCCAGGCACCTCACCTGCTGAAAAGGAGCCTTGGCTTGAGCTTGGAGAACTTTTTGCCCAAGTTGAACTCCGTCAAGTTGGGGGGAATAGGACAGCAGGCTGCTTGTGCTTATTGACACATTTACAAAACAAAAGATGGTGATGAGGAAAGGTTCAAAGGAATTTAAGATGGGCAGGGATTACGAGTATTTTCATAGGCTTCAGGGATTCTAGTGTTAAAGCTCAATGTGAACCTGGTAATTTCAGCCCTTCAGTGAAATGCACACAGGTGGTGCAGTGGTAGCGCTGCTGCCATGCAGTAAAGGAGATCCTGGGTTTGGGTCCAGACTGCTTTGAGTAGTGAGAAAAAAACTATAGAAATGTAAAGAATTATTATTAAAAGAATTATTCTTCAATAATGAAAAAGCTACAAACACATTGACTAAAATTACATTCCTTATTTGATCAAGTAAGATTAACAAATGAAATAAGATTTAGCAAATTAAATGAGTAAAATGGAATTAAACAAAAACTAATAGACTTAATCATTCAGTAAACAGAAGAATTTTTAAACCCTGATGTACTACTGTTCTGGGTTAACTTACCAAAATAAGATAACTAAGGGAGAAAGGAAAACAAAAGAGAAATTAAAAAAGTCAAAAAACCTGGAAAAGAAACTCTTAAATAAGCAAATGAGAAAACCACAAAAATTAAAGATGCAGTATAATTTTCAGTGTATTTGTCATAATTATAACTAACTAAATTAGAAACGAATAACAGAACAAAATAAATTGCTAAATTCAAAACCAAATTTGTTAAATGTTTAAAAATGAAACTAATGAATCATTCAAAGGGCAAAGACCAATATCAAGAGAACTAGCTACAATAACCAGATGTTGTAATGTTCTAACAACTGGAAGTCCAAAATGACCAAATGAGTATCTTCACGAATTTCATGCATAAAAAAAATATTACCACATGCCTTAAATGAATAGCAGATTTTCCTAAATGGACCTTTCACTTTGTCCAGTGAGAGTCTCATGAAAATCAGAGTCCCATACTGCATAACACAGAAACTCTAACACAACTGCTTCAGTCCACCTAAGAAGCTTTTGTATATTGTCACACCTGTGAAATAACCAGTTGATATCCCAGGGAATGTGCAGTAATGTCTTTACATTATAGGTTTATATAACAGTCCCAATAATGCGTCATGCATGCGCATCAGAGGGTCACCACCCAGATTCCTCTCAGGCGCTGCTGTGTCATTTTCCTTTGCCTCCACTTTGCCAAGAAACTGCCCAGAAAGGGCAATTGACTCTGCCCCTTTTGGTCCCAGGACCATTACAGCCCAGGCATCCAAAAGGGGTAGTCATTTGTTGACTAGCAAGCAAAAGAGATGGAGTTCATCCAAGCTGAAAACACCTTCTATAAAGAAGGCTTTATAGGCTGCTATTTACTTGTCATAAAGCCAGAGGGCAAAATGTTTTTTTGTATTCATGCTGTCAAGTGCATTTTCATTTGCTGATTATAAATAAACGGGGAAAACTGGGCTGGCACCCCAAGATTTAGCGTTTTTTTTACCTATCATTATCTCAGACGACCACATATGAAAAACACGTTTTTGCAGTTCAAACGCACATTGGGTAAAGTCGAAAAAGGAACTGGCAGTACTCCCTATTGTTTTGACTACTTCATCATCATCCTTTATATACCATACAATGTTTTGGACTTCTTCAGAGGGTTGGGCTCCCCCCAAAAATGGTGGTCCAAAAGTTTCTGATATACATAAATTATTTAGGAGAGCAAGGTGTTGGGGTGTCCCCCTTGGAAGTGTGAAATCTCATTGAAAGGACATTTTTATTAGTTAAGAGAATTGCCAATATGCATATCTAATTCTAAAGGGATAACAGGGAAGTTGTGTATCTGGTGAATATCCAGTTAGTTTCAACCCACCTCCAAAATGGGAGAGACAATTTATTGCAGTGCACATCACACCCTGTAATGCTCACTTCATTGTTTACTTATAAAATCCATTCATTCATCCATCTATCCATCCATTTTCTAAATCAACAAATCAACTTATCCAGATCAGGGTTCACATAAGTTGGTATAACTCTGCACAACTGCTGTGTCATGGTCTAGTAATTAGAGTTGCCACATCACACCTCCAGGGATCAAATGTCAAGTGAAGTTGAAAATGTTCACTGGTCTTTATCATCCCTTTGGAAAAGCCTTGTGAGAACACCAAACAGATGATAAACACACCAGAGCATCTAAATCAGTGAAGGATGCTGTGTTAATTAGAGTACAATATAACTGTAATTGATAAGCCTACTGTATATTTTCAGAAAGAAATGTGCAGTCAATTAATTGTTATTATATATTGATATACTGATGGCAGCAATTAAATACTGTAAGATATATAATACAATAATACAAATAAATATGGATGGAATTCGAGTATATTAATATTAACCCTTTGAGATTTGTTAGTTACTGGGAAGGAAGGAATGTTAAATGAAAGTGGGAGGCAAAGTACCACGTATTGTATTGTAGAGTACGTATGAACAGTGTTATCTGCAAATATGGAAAGGACTTGCTAAAGTGGGATTTAATGCCACGTGCAGCCCTTAGTTTTATTCATGGAGCAAAAATGTGTTGTGCATATTACCCTTGTATGTCTATTTTTCAAGTTACGGGAAAATGAACTCGCCATGAAGAGCATTGCCATTTGATTAATGAGAATAATTTAATTGGTATTCTAATGCTGTGGGAGTCATAGCGCATATAAATCAGTTCAACAGATTACAAAAAGTGCAGCTTCATGGTACACTGAATTAAACTCATTGCTTTAAACTTTGCAGACAAGTTTCTTTATTCTATGCAAATATTAAAAAAAAACCTAAATGTGAATATTCTGACTGACAGGAGCTGTACTCATTTTTACACTACACTCATAAAATACTAGGCTTGCTGTCATATTAAATATTTTATTAAAAAAAATCTTTCAACATTACTTAGAATAGAACAGTGTGTATAAATATCTGAAGAACAATTTAGGTGAACCCCTTCCAACAGATTGCTTTTATAGGACACCAGTGACAAGCATACAAGAACAGCCAGAAATATCTGGAAACAGGGACCTGGGGATAAAAAGCAATGGCAGCCAATAGAATTTAAAAGGTCTCTGATGTCCTCTCACAGACTCATTAAGAAAAGCAAGGGATCATCTGTTTAAATTAGGCTCCTTACTTCAGGCTAAATACATCTTTTGGCTTTTAAGCAAAATATTACATATGTTTGCATTTTAGGGTTGTTAAGGAACTATTCAGTATTTGACAGAATGACCAAGATCTAGTTATTTGTGCTGTATGTGCTTGTACTAATCTGCAACAGTCTACAATCAGACGTAAATTAAGGGTTATTGAGGGACAAACAGCAAATTTGTTTTTAAAATAACTTGTAAATCATTGCAGGAATACAAAAATGTTTTTTAAGAACAAATGTATCAATTTTAAAAACAAGATTCTGCATGAATGTAGGCAAACAGCAAGGCAAAAATTAAGTAAGGAATTATTTTATTTATTATTGTGGTTTGAGTCTACTGTAGACTGTATCCCAGTACAGTCTGAATTATATATAAAAGCAATTTAATAGTTTAGAATATTTTGGATTAACATTGTAATGTTTTAACAAAATAGGCAAATATATAGTATCTTGTTAAACTGGTAGAGAAAATATCCTTTTGTTCGGTAGAGCCTAAAATTAAGCTTGTTGTGATCACCTTGAAGACTCTCTCGAGATTAAGATTGACCTGCAGCCAGTTAATATTAAATTTGATATCTTGACAAGTTCAAATTAATTCTTGTCTCAAATGACTAGTACTACCTTCATGAAAGAATTATGACAGTGTGTTTTTATGGGCAAGCAGGTGATGCTGATAATAGCCAATTTTAAATTGACCAAGCTTGCTGTCCTGGTTTTGGCTTCAGTTTCATGCTTTGTGGTTTGATTTTTTAGTTATTTTTTGTAAGCTGTTTTGATATTGTTAATTTGTTTTTGTTCATTTCTTTCTATTCTTTTTTTCTTTAACCTTTCTCTTTTTTGTTAACCATTCTGTAATTATTCTGTGATTTTCTTGTTGTGTTGATTTAATTTGTGATATTCTTGTCCACATTTGCAGGTGCGCAGCTAACAGGACAGCTATCTGAAGTTGTATGAGACAGCTTAGCCAACCCCTGGCTGATTGCTGGGGTAATGAGTGAAATTCTCATTATTATTGTCAGAGGTTTGGATCTTTTATGGTTTGTTTTTTTATCATTTGGCCCTTTGTTTATTTCGGTTTTTGTAATGTTTTATGCCTAAATGTAATTTGACTTGATTATAAATTTTGTTTGGGTCAGAAAATATTATTTAGTAACTTTTGGTCTTTTTTATTATAGAGATGTGTTGTGCAAGCACAGGGTGATCAGATGCAAGAAAGCTACTCTTGTATAGGGTTTTTAGTTCACTACACTAAAACAATCTGCTCATCTATTCACTGGTGATGACTATCCTTGACTGTTGGATGAGAGTTTGGTTACGATGGATCTCTTCTAGCAGCAACGGCAGCAAATGGCTAATTTACCTGAAGGTTTACCCAGTTCAAATCATTAAGCTCTTTTTCCTACTGGGATGGACTCACTGCTGTCATTTCGTCTGCCGCTGTTGTCACTAATGGTACCAATACATTGCTCCCCTTCTGAGTAAACTGCTAAACATTTCCAGCCTCTAGCAATGTCATACAATCTTTTCAAAATGGTAAGGAAGTCTTCTTTCCACCTGTAGCTATGATGCTAATGGGGAAGGCACACTTGGTGGGATGGACATTAGTGCTGTGCTATCAGATGACACAGTTAAAGAGTTGGGTGCTGTTACCTTGTGTTAGTAAGGTAATTAGTGAGGCCACTGTACTTTTGTGGTAGTAAGGGTTAGTTAATTGTGGTGCACCATTGTCTCCTGATATATTGTATACTGTCTTGGACAGCAGGACTATGATGATCCAAGACCCGCTTTATGGCACAGTCTCTTATTGCTCTACTGGCTGCATAATGTGAATGCGGAGAATGGCTGCTCCTCCGAAACCCCCTCTTAAACAGTGATTCAATGGGAAAAAAAAAACACAGCCTTTCATCTCTTCTTTGTGGTCCGGTGATCACTAGGCTGTAGTGGATTTCCTGTCAGGTACAATCTTACACCCTCTTCAATTGATCACTGGAGTTCATTAGGTGATCCAGAGCAAAGGTGTGAGTGACTTCCAGGCTCTAATGCAGATCTAGTACATACTGTTTCCTTGCTGTTGTGCTGATTTTAGATTAATAAAGTCCCCAAATATTAGGGTAACTGGTTTGTGCCGCTCTTTCCTGAACGTCAGCATTTCAGGAAATGCTGGTCCTAATCCCAGTGACGTTCTGCTATTAGGATATTTGATCAGTGTTGATCTTATAGGTAGAATGCCCAGAGGGGACTGGGCGGTCTTATGGTCTGGAATCCCTACAGGTTTTATTTTTTTCTCTAGCCGTCTGGAGTTTTTTTTTTGTTTTTTCTGTCCCCCCTGGCCATTGAACCTTACTGTTATTCGATGTTAATTAATGTTGACTTATTTTGTTTTCTTATTGTGCCTTTTATTTTTCTATTCTTTATTATGTAAAGCACTTTGAGCTACTGTGTGTATGAAAATGTGCTATATATATAAATGTTGTTGTTATAATTCTCTCCACTAGGCCTCCATTCTGAGGGCAAAGTGAAATGGTGCAGGTCTTGTAGATGAAGAAAAGCTAGCACAACTCCCTTAGGCTCAGAATCCCAGTCTTGGTTACTGTGAAGGTCTTCAGGTGCACCAAAGTGTCACAATGTCTGTCCTACAAGTTTCCTGGTACACATAGCTCCACTCTGATCCTGAACTGCATAAGCCTTGGGCCACTTTGCAAAGTAATCCATAGCCATTAGGACACAGCAGTTTGCAATGTCGGTGGTTAGACTGGGATATGTGTGGCTACCCTTTACATAGTGTCTACAATCTGGTGGATTTGGAGCGTGGCATGTGATTATAAGGTAGGGTCAGCAGTGGACAAACAGCTCCATGTCGTGCTTGCAGTCTGTTTACTGTAACTGCTTACTCAGCAGTTGTAATTTTTCTGTCACCCCAAATAATGGGCAGTCTTTGAACCTGATTTTAAAGGTACTTTGGCACCAGCAGCTGGTAAAGTAGGCAGCTAGGTCGTGGGCTTTCCCAATGTCTATTGTGCGGTGCCTGGTCCTCCCACTGAGACACAAATGATTTCACCGTGGGCAAGTGGGATATCAGCCTATAATAGTTGCTACCCTGTGATCAGTCATTCACTGGCAACAATCAGTTCTGGAACTTTCTCATGTGCATGCTAGAACTCAGCAGCCCAGGATGCCATGCACTGCAGTTAATTCTTTAAGTAAACTTTGTGCTGCATGGCACTCAGCAATATTACAACAAGTTGTTGAATGGCCTTGGCAAACAGCTGAAGTTGACGGAAAGGCAGGTGCTGTGGGAGAGGGTATCAAGGTTGGTATAGTGACTCCTAGCTCTGTGCTGGTTAGTAAAAGGACCACAATGGAGCGAGAGACAGCTTAGAAACCCAGATGGCTGTTGGTGGAGATACAATAGCTGGACTAACGCCTTGTGGCCTTTCTTTCAGGAGTTGTCATTGGACAATTTCACAGGACAACCTTTACTGTTTTTGGTTGCTGTGCCTGTTTTTGCCTGTCGTCTGAGATGAATGACTATGTTAATGAAGCTGGCACAAAATGGCCTCTACCAGCTCAGCCTCTGCCAGTGCCTCCCTAAAGCACCCAGATGTTGCTAGGCACGCATTCTCCTGGATCTTCAGTGGCACCAGGGCCCAAATAAACAACTACTGGAACAGATTATCCTGCAGATCTTTTGTAAATTTATAATATCCCCACATAATATGCCCCCAATTCCTCATGATTATTCTGTTGTCTGGTGGACAGAGCATGCTGGTTGTGCTCCAGCAGTCTCTTGTGCAAAGATTTTCTGTCAAGTACCATTACCAATTCTGTCAGGTTCCTCTGATTCACTAGGAGCATGAATAACAAAACATTCAGTGCCTCTCCTTCAAGCGTCATCCTCAGGTATAGAGTTGTCCCTTCATCATTCCATTGATTAACTGTCTATAAAAAACTGAGCAAGTTAAGTGCCATATCTTCTGTGATTCTTGTGTATGTAATGTTAATTTTTAGTGTTATTTACTGTGATTATTATTAATATTGTGAAGCCCAGGTGTGTACAGCTGCCCCAACCCCCGACACAGGCGGGTGGGACACAGGTTCAACACACAACACCCGGTTTATTCATAATAAAAGTGCACAAAACAAACACCGCAACACACAGTTCATTCCTTTCAGGCTTTGTCTTCTTCTTCCTCCCGACTCTGGCCCTCGAATGGTGGAACTGGTCCCTTTTTAAAGAGCACCCGGAAGGACTCCACGTTCCCAACGAGCTTCTTCCAGCCACACTTCCAGGTGTGGTGGAAGTGTGGTCAAATAAGGCCCTGGAAATGCCCATGCGCCCTATAGAGGTGGCCACAGATTCCAACAGGGTTGAGATCCCATGGCACCACTGGAAATTGAAAATACTCTCTCCCCCGGTCCTTCCACATTCTGGCATCCTGGCTGGTTAAAGATTCCAGCCGCCAGCCACAATATTCAATTTAAGTTTGAACTTTTGTTCTTCCTGATGTTTTAAGTTGATTACTGAGTCTGCAAGGAACATAACACAAGTAAGAATTTAACTGTATATTGTACACATGACAATAAAAAGACCTTGACCTTGACTATGCCATGCCTCCAGATTCAGATGTATGAGATTCTAGGTAAACCTTGGTGCATGGAGTTAAACAGATGGTGGACTTCCAGTCTGCTTTTTTACCCTAATTTTGTGCTGGTGCACCAATTCATATATCTCTACCAAAAGGCTCTCTGTTTGTCTTTGTAAATCTACCCTGGTTCCCTGGTGTTTCACAAAATTGTTTTGCAAGTCTGCACCCAGTCCTGCTACTGACACCAAGTGCAATGATACGCTGGACCAGTAAAAGTGTATATGATGGGAAGAAAAATATAATTTTTTTATGAGTTTTCAGCTTGCTGTCTTAAAAAAGCCTTCACTTAGTCATTGTGGATGACTGTGACTGTGGCAGCACTGGAAGCAGACAGCTAATTTACTTAATGGTTCTCCTCATCTAAACCATTATGCACCTGCTGGGATACTCTCATTGCTGTTGCTAATACTCCTTCCACTGTTATCACTGATGGCACCATTACAGTATTTGAGGACTTCGTAATAATTTGTTACTTTCTGTTTTGTAAGTTTTTGATACTTCTTAATTATTGCTTTGCTTTATAGTTGTTAATTAATCAATTAAATTCACATTTTGAGATTCACGGCTTCCTTTTACATTTCCTTCAAAATCATAACAAATTTAGATTAATAGAGAATTAGCTAAATGATAAGCAGCAGGCATCATGAGCATTTACTAAAAGAAATAACTACTGCAGTTACAAAAGTAACAAGTTGTATGTAGTATTTGTGTTCTCTGCATTAATACTTAACAATGACGGCTTTAGTCTTTGTATTATTATGCCTTTTAAGAGTATATTCCCGAGAAAAGAATTGTACAAAGGCCAACAATCGGAACATCCAAAATATATGGTATTTTACTAAGTATTGACTATTTAATAAAATGCTAGTCTGTGTGTTTGTGTGTGCTTGGTCACTCTGAGCAATCTTATTGGTCAGTTTGACTTTGGTGGCACAGTGATAGGGATGATGGCACTTTATGGGGTGTGAAGTCCTGATTGTGACTTTTTTATTTCATTTAAAATAAAGCATTTAAAATAAAACAGAGTTAAAATGGGTCTTTTCAATGACAATAAAGAAATGAACATGCCAAATGACACTGTGTCTCTACAAACTAATGAGGTGCATCCTGAGTGAAAGATTAGAAGTATTCACAAGAACACACATTATGTTATGGCAGTGGGTAATGGTGGCCTGTGTACCCCTGTTTGCAGTCAAGAGTGGACAGGGGGTGAGCATATCAAAATAACAGAGTATTAGGAGCAGGCTTCATGGGAATGTGGTTGAGTGAAGCAGCACAGGCCATTAAACGTTGAGACATACGAAGATAGTGAGGAAATGCATTGGGAAAACATTGCAGGCACACAATGGGCAAAACAGGGTAAGACACACAAACATACCAAGGAGAGGTGTGGGAGGAATGCTATTACCTGTCTTTGACGGGTGAAGTAGCTAGTTAATAATAAAAACAAAATCTTATCACATACTTGGTTTGGTGTTCATTTTTGGGAATGATATGATGGGTGTACTCTTCGGCTCACAGACAAGAAGGAAATGACCTCTGTGAAGAACAATAACTACCCCTCAGTGTTACTGCCTGTCTTGCCTTGCTCACAAAACTCAAGACTTGTGCTTTAAATCAGAAATTAGGTCAAGACTACAAATGAGGCCTGAAAAAATGGTAAGCCTTACTCTTAAAATTGAGAGATAGCCTGCATGGGGCAAACAGGGGGTAAAGAAAAAAAAACAATGAAAGGGAGTGGGCATCTGCAAAATAACCCAAGCCCAAGTAATGAAAATGATGTAATGGTTACATATTAAAGATCAAAAGTGTAAACCAAATGGGAAACCTAAAGGAAAAATAAAATAGTTTCTGATCCAGCAATCAAAAAACAAAAGCAGAGCATTAAATCTAGAACCAGAAAATTCCTGAAAAGAGGAAAATGAAATCCAATGTAAAATCAGCCAACAATATCAGAAACACTATTGCACTAACACTGAAGCTTTCTCAGACTTCCATAGGTTTGGGTGCGGTCCCACAATTACAGCATCAGGAGTGGCCCTGCCCCCCTAGTCTCAGTGCATGAAGTACTATTAGTAAAGACATAACAATATTAATAATAATATAATGCTAGTAAAAAAAAAACACTAGTCACAAAACAAAAAAATAAATAAAATGTACAAAATAATATTCCAATGATTAAATAAAGATTAAAAAAAAAAAATAAATAAAAATAAAAACACACTTGAGATGGGGATTAGAACCCAGCTATAATGTAAGACTTAAGGCACACCTTTAACTATGCCCCTTACAATTTCTTTCTCCTGGTGAAATAGCAAACAAAATATGAAGTTGCACCAAAACACTTTATATGAGTTTGACTCTTCTGCTGTATGTTTAAGGCACAGTAACAAAGCAGAAGATATGCCCTCCAGTGCAGAAGAAAGCCTAGCACTGACAAAGTCATAATGTTAGGCTACAGTATGTGTGGACAATATTTAAATATATCTTGTAATTAAAGAAGAATGTGAAATATAATAATAAAATCTACTGCTAGGGGTATAGTAACAAGAAATTATCTGATATTCAACTTGGCTGGGAACAACAAGAAGCCCTGTTTTATGAATGGAGTACTGATTTAGATAATAGTGAGGCTACTGTGAAGCTATAGGGTAACAGGCTCTACTCTGAGCCACTCAGAGCTCTGACCTGGGGTCTTTGGTCAAGAAACAGATAAGTCTACCCTCAAAATGCTTGGGAAATTGGGAAATATGGGAAATTATAGTAAACACAAAAGAGCTTACTGGTGGGGGCTTAAAAGAGACTCCTGGCCATTAGGCAAGAGTGTTTAGGACCCAGATGTCTTGTGGAAGCAAGAGCTCAACTGGTAGTTGAAAAAAATGGCATGTGAGGTAAAAGAAATATGGTAGGTATTTATTGGGAGTGTGTTTTCCGTGCATCATACTTCATGGGAGTAGTTAGGAAACCACATGTAAAGGTAGGCTTTCAAGCTAAGTTCTCTTTATTCCTATTAATGTTAGCTCTTATGTGCTTACATTCCCTTGTGTGTTTCATTTTAAAATAAAACAATCTTTCGTTTGGATATTTTCCAACCTTTGACCCTTTTTTGGGTTTGGGGACAGCTTGAAATCACCTGTTACAGGCAACATACTGTTAAAATCTTAGTCTGAAACCTAAAACGGAATGTTTTCTAATAGCATAGTTAATTTAAATCTGTTTATAAGCAGACCTCATTTTTACCACCTTTCTCCATGTCTCAAACTTAGGACACTGTTAGCCAGATGTTTTTTCTTTTTGTAGTATTAAAAGATTAACTGCAATTTAAGGAATTCAGTTGGGGTCATGTGCATTCATAGTGGAACCGCCTGTTACTAAATATGCACAACTGTCTTTAGACTAAGTCAATTGCAACGTGTCTATTAGATGCACATTACAAAGAGCCTAGTTGTGTGCTACGTTTTAGCCCGATTGCCGTGGACAACTTGTAATGAATGTCAACCTTGAATTAATTAAACTATGAAATTTCAGCATCTCAAACAATTACTTCTTTACTGAACTGTGACCAATCTAAATTATAGTAATTGGACCATATACAGTATATATATATATATGGGGAATCTCACTGAAATATTCTGTTCATGCTCAAAAAAAGAAATATTTGAAGAGCAGTTCTATCAAGTTACAGGCTCTGTTTCAAACATTTGCCAAAGATGTTATATGCTTTAATCTTTTTTATTAGTTTTAAAGATTCACAATCCTGCTTTATCATCTGTAATAAACTTTTACAATAGAATGCCTGTCAAGCTATGCTGGGCTACAACATTACTGTTAAACATGGATGTATCTTTACTGATATCTGTCTGACCACAGGCATGCTCTTCTTCATCCTCTACAGACTTCAGTGGTTACTAGCCATGATGCTTCTGCCTTTACTTTTGCTTAAGACACAGCAGTCCTGTCATTTTGTTCTGATAAAACCACATCTTTCTCTCATTAGATATAAATGCAACTTCTCCTCATGTTAAATGTATTTTATTTTAAAAGCACAGTTTCACTCCACTTCAATTTCAAACAGTTTACTTCTTTCTTTCGTTTTTTCTTTCTTTTTTTTCTGGAGTATACTATTTTGCTCCTCCAGAGCAGATTTGTGTGAGTTTTACTGGCGCTTGGCTGTGTAAGTGACTGCTTATGAGGCGTCTGACTTCCTTTCAAAGGATGTTTGTGAGGTTTCTCTTGACATGCAGCATGGCTTTCCACTCACTGTTCTTTTATGATGACAATGTGGTCTTCTTCCCATGAATTCTTGAGGAGTTTTTAGTTGATTCTGCACAACTCTTGTTCTGTCCCTGTTCCTCTACCTAACACACAAATCAGTCTGATCATGATGGAAACTAAAGCATTGTACACAGTCATCTTTTGCAGCGTGTCTGTATTATCAGATTATGCTATTTGAGTTGCACCCACATAATCAATTGCTTTTAGTTATAATGTTTTCAGACGCTTTTCCAAGGCCAACTTTTCTTTTCTCAAACATCATTACTATGATCCTATTTGGTTTAAGACTGATAGTGCTAGTAACCCCATATAGTAAGAGTCAGCTTCTTATTGTTACTTATTAGCTCTTTCTAATTCTATCATACAAAACTTGCTAGGACCCATTGGAAACAGGGTTACGCAGTACATCAGCTAAGCAAATCTGTGTTTTTAAATGAATAACAGTTATATCTTTTAATGCATAACTGCCTTATTTCAGTGACAAAAGCAAATATGACTACCAAATTAAAATTAAATCAAGTTAAATCTAATTTTATTTAACACATACAACTGTACACAGTGCAATATGTATTGAAATAATGGAATCAGTGAAATAATAATAAACAACAACTCCCCAAACACATAAGTAAGAACTTATGAAGAATGTCTGTCTTGAATAATGAAAATACACACATAGGATACACAGGAAACTTTACAAACGAGAGGAGACCATTCAGCCCATCAAACTCATCTTCAGCTAATAGCTTAGCTGTCCCAATATCTCATTGAGATACTTCCTAAAGGTTGTCAAGGTTTCTATTTAAACTATATATCTCGGAAGTTTGTTCCAGATTCCGACAACTTTTTGTGTAAAAAGGGCTTCCTGGCTTCAGTCCTAAATACCCTTCCCCTTAATTTCCACTGGCATCCTCAAGTATGTGATTCACTGTTAATTTGAAAGAATTCTGTTAGTTCTACTTTAGAAATGTTTTTGAGAAGTTTGAAAACCTGGATTAGGTCATCATACAGTTTTCTCTGCTTAAGAATAAACAGTTTTTATTCTCCAAGTCTGTCCAAATACAACATGTGCTTCAGTCCTCTGAAGTATCTGCAGGGGCGCCTTAGGCATGTGCAAACTGTGCACCTGCACAGGGCCGCCAAATCCCAGGGGCCACGCCAATATATATTGAATATAAAACAGAAAGAGAAAATAACGACACAGCTGACGGCAATGTGGCCGAAATACATTGTGTTTCTTATTAATTAGTACGCTGTATTTACTAATGTCGCTAGAGTCGGAGCAGTAAGCTATATGTAGTATTATAATGTTCTGCCATAATGAGAATATCATGGGCCGCCACTTGGTTTTCAAGTTACAGACAAAGATAAACGCTTGTGTCATGAGCACGAGGCGGCTATGCAGTGTCCGCAACGGATGTGGCCATCCGCCATGCATAAGATACCATATTGACATTGGCGGGTGAAGGGGCCACCGATTCTTTCTCTGCCCAGGGTCGCCATGAGCCTAGAGCCGCCCCTGGTATTTGGTTGCTCTCCTCTGCACAGCTTCAAGTGCTGCTATCTCTTTCAGATAGTGTGGTGACCAGGGGCCTCATGAATAATGCTGTGCATAGAATTGACACTAAAACATGGTGTACGGAGAAAAAGCGGAAATGTGTGTACACACAAAAAAATTCAGATACACAAAACATTGTGCAAGTCAAATTCCATGCACTTCCGCTCCATAAACCCCAGTCACCATGAAATGTGACGCACATGCACGTGTCTGCTGCCCCATCCCGACTTCTCCCATAATTTTGAATATTTTAATATGCAAATCAGTATAAATATCACCTCCCGTTAAGTTTTTGATTAAAAGAAGAATTTCAGCAAATGCGAAGTGTAGGCCTCCATACGTACTATTTGTTGGCTAAAGCAGTGGTATAAGCAGTGGCGGAGACCCTTGAAAGTTCAAGTTCAGAAAGTCACACAGTGCTCAAATTAAAAAAGAAGATATTACACTCAATGTGTAAATGCGAGTTGTAGCCTGCCGTTTGTTTATTCTGTTTCAGACAATATTACAAAAGTTGACCTGCAATGGTCAGGCAGTGATTGTGCTGCTGTGCCGAGCGGACGCTATTCTGTGTCACAAAATGCAATAGTGTAAAAGATGTTGCCAATGAACTAAGGAATATAAGGGCTGTACTATGTGATATTGACCACAAATTAAATGAACTGGTTAAATAATAAATGTTGCATTTGATTACCTGTTTTTACATTCTGCCAATTACAATTAAACAAAGTTGTAATGCTATCTAATTTGACTGATCATTTAGTGGGTAAGGGTCAGGTTCATCATGCAGCATCTCTTCAAGTATGGGCAAACCACTATTGTGTGCCACATTATATATGCTTGCACAGTGCAACATACATTCTGTGAACTATACAGTAGTGTAGCACATTAACAACCTTTCTATTTACATAAGCAAATTCATTTTCTGAAGATGCCTTTATTGTGTAGCATTGGTGCCGATCGCCACAAAGGATTGATTATCTGCTTTTTTTTCTTAAAAGAAACTGCTTGCCTTTTGCCGCACTAGAAAAAGCACCTGTGACTATGCGCAGCTGCCGTTTTTATGGGCAATCCTGCTATATATGATGTAATGCCATCTCATTCTTTGATTCATCTGTGGCTGATGTCCGATGCTGTTGCACCCTGATTACATTTGGAAAACCGCACGTTTCTACGAATTGCTCTTTGATGATTCCCAGTTCAACTGCTGTGTAAGGAAATCAAATATCTGAATGACAAGCGGATAATACCATCCGATACAGCTGGCATGGCACGACTCAGTTATGACTGGGAAATACAATGTCAGTCAGCAAGTTCATGTTGAAAAGCTCCTGTGTCTAAAAACCCGAGAGTGGACAGAACATTCAAAGGAGCATGTAGAGCACAATTCCTTGAAGTCTCCTTTGTAAAGCTGCTGCCAGTTCAGCACACAGCTCCAAGAGGATAACTCTTGGAAACCAAAATCGACTTAGAAGCCAGTTATCATCATCATCTATAAATACACACTCTTTTCTAATTCTTCCATTTGCAATGTCTTCCAACAAAGCTAAAGCAGCCATGGTTGTTTTAATAGTTTGGCCATTCCGTGGTCCATTATACTGTTACAGAATGATTACAATCAAGTGAATTAAATTTGTAAACGATGTCCAATTCATTTCAGTGTATTTGATAAAACCTGCATCATAGATGTGAATCTAAAAAAGAAAAGCAGACAGCAGAAACAGTAGCACTGCTTTGACTCTGGGTGGTGCCAGTTTGCAAAACCAAACAGAAACTTAAGCACACACAGTGTGAGGCTGCCGTGAAAATGTGCGTAGCTTTATGTCAAGTTTAGTTTTTATACATCTCGAAGTGAGCGTGTAAACAGGCGTACACAACATTTGTGTGCGTACGCACTGTTAATACATTTTTCACTATTGTGTTAAATAATCTGAGCATAACATCCCTTGATTTACACTATATTCAACAGTTTTACAATATACCCTAACATTTTATTTGGTTTTATATTAATTTCTGCACATTAGACAATGAAAATTTTTTGTCAACATAAACCTCTAGATCCTTTTCGGAGGTTGCTTCCTTTAGGACAATGTTTCCCATCTTGTATTTATTATTGATGTTCCCTTTGCCCACGTGTAGCACTTCAGACTTTTCTCCATCTCATAGTATATTACAATTGGAACACATCCTCAAATGCTGTTGTGCCACTCCTATATATGTATAGCCCAGCAGCAACCAAAATAGCAATACATCTATCTAATGAGTACAATGATTACTATCATCAATATATGTAATAATCCCAGCTACTTGCTAATATCTCCAGCCAATTTCAAAAAAACAATGCATGATATCCTGTTTTGTTGCTTGTTTCACTCACTTTATTTTTTCCTTTGTAGTATCAAATTCACTGCACCTTGCATTCTTTCTCTTCATGATTATTAAATGAAATGCAATTTCCTTAATAATTTGTATCCCACAGTAAATTGGAGGTTTTTTATTCTCAAAAATACAGATGATCAAAGAGATATTTACAGCCTGACAGTAGCACTTAACTTGCATTTTTCCAAACTACTGGAAAATGAATTTATGAATTCTGAGGGCATATATATATAAGTGGCCATAAGTAAAATTGCTTTTCTTTTGACAGCATTGTCAACCCTTCTCTTAAAATTGAATGCAAAATAAAATGATAAACAGGAAATCAGCAAATTCCAGACAAACTTGCAGCACATCTGTACTTACAAACACTGAAAAATTCTTGACTGACATGTTGTATAAACTATAATTAATAATATGGCACAAGAGTGAACAAGTAATTAAGAGACTAGTGTTATATTAATGAAAATTTAATGTAAAAGTGTAACACTCTGTTCTGTTTTTAGCAAGTCTTTTTTATGGTTGCTTAGCAAAAAGTAATACTTTGGCACACATATACTACTATAATACTCATTGTAGTATGCTTAAACTTTCACTTCAAGACCTATGATGAGCAAAGCATTACACATTATTTTATACAGAATTTAGTGGCGAGAAGCAACAATGCAATACCTACATAACATGAATAAACTGATTTTTTTATATCAAAAGCAACTTAAAGTGAAAATGTCACTTTCATGATGAATGATGAAGCACACAAATATTATGCTGACATCATGATAAAATGATTATGTGATGTGAAAATGCACTTGTCGTGCTAGGTCAGTATGATTAACTGATAGGTGTTACTGTCGACCTAACCCTATAAATAAAGAAACAGTAACTTTCAAACTGAAACAATGAAACAAATGAAACAATTTTTTGCTTCTGCTGAAAAAATCACAGTGCTGTTTATTGTCGATCAGCTGAAAAAAAAACTGTTACCAATATAGCCTTCAGCTAAACAATCTATGAGGCACGATAAATGTTGAAATGAAAAAGGCAGATGTCTCTAACATCTAAGTTTAAAGTGTACTAATCACCTATAGTTTTTAATGACATTTAATAGGGTACCACAAGAAAACAAAGCAATCAAACTAAAATAACTGGTAATTCAAAGAATAGTGTATAGGTGGATAAAAAATTGACCCCAAAACTGGAAGCAAAGAGTAATAGTAAGGGGATTTTCTTCAGAAAAAGTGGTGTCCCTCAGCAGAATCAGGTAAATTGTTACAGAGGAAATTGGGATGCACACAAAATTTAAAAAAGATATGTGGCAGTTGAAATTTACTGTCAGCAAATATAGGGTATTAGATAGATAGATAGATAGATACTTTATTACACGTACAAAATAGAAATTGTAGATTTGAATGCACAATGAGATGGCTGGAATTTGAAAGTATACCTTATGAGGAGGATTTTGGGGTCAGAGTGGACATAATCATTATCTATAATCAAGACAGTGTACAGACGTAATCAGTTAAACTAATAGGATGACATGTGGAACACTTATTGAGTCCTCACCTGGAGTACTGTGTTCAGTGTTCATCTCTATATAACAAAAAAAGATATAGCAGTACCAGAGAAAGTATAGATGAGAGCAACTATGTTGATTCTGGGATTGAAATATATAAGCTATGAGGGGAAAATGTTAAATTATTTCAGTTTAAGCAAATGGAAATTAAGAGGTGACATGATCTGAGTGCTTAAAATTGTGAAAGGAATTAATATAGTGGATTGTGACTGGCATTTTACAACAAAAACATGGAAACATATACGGAAACTTGTTAAGGGGAAATGTCGCAAAAATGTTAGAACGTTTTTCTTTCACACAAAGAGCCATAGAAATATGGAATAAATTTGCAAATAAAATAGTAGAAAACAGTGTTTTTTGTTGTTCATTAAAACAACAACAAAACAATTATATTGTTAAAAAGCTTGGCATCCCTGGACAGACAGGCAGATGATAACCTAACAAATCTTGGGGCCTTCAGCCATGGTTCACATAACACATATTGACATGTATAGCCTATGCTTCTTTTCAAAAATTAGTGAAAATAATTCCCCTAATCTGAAGTTATGACACAAATTGTGTTAGTCACTTTGATTACCCAATGTATCAAGATGTATAAAAAATAAATTTGGTGTAAAGCCACGCACATTTTCACAGCAGCCTCCCCCCTTGTGTACGTAAGTTTCTGCTCGGTTTTACAAACTCGCTGCACCCAGCGTGAAAGCAATGCTACTATTTCTGTGGTCTGCTTTTCTTTTTTAAATTCACATCTATGATATGGATTTTATCAAATACATTGAAATTAACTGCATGTCGTTTACAAATTTAATTCGCTGATATTACATCATATATACTGTAGCTGGAGAACCTATAAAAACAGCAGCTCTGCACAGTCGCAGGTGCTTTTTCCAGAAAGTGTGGCAAAAGTCAAGCAGTACTTTTAAGTAAAGAAAGTCACCAGAGAAGTGCCATGTAAAGAGCAGAGAATTGATCCGTTTTGTCGCTCGGTACCAACGCTACACTATAAACGCGCCTTCAGAGAATGAGTCTGGTTATGTAAATGGAAAGCATTTCAACTTTATTAATGTGTTGTTCTATAATCCAAAGAAAGTTAGTTGCATTGTGTATCAGACAGCATTACAACTTAGTTTGAATGTAATTAGCAGATTTTAAAAACAGATCCGACGCATTTATTTTTTAACCAGTTCGTTTAATTTGTGGTCAGTATCACATAGTACAGCCCTTATAATCCTAAGTTAATTGGCCACATTTTTACAGCATCCACTATTGCATTTTATGACTCCAGAACAACGTCTGTCAGTACACGGCCAGAAGGTCACCTGGTGGTTTTCAAGGCAGAGGTCTGTGCACAGCAACACCATCACTGCGTGGATTTGTGTCTTCAGCATGGGGGCAGCTTTTGTAATATTGTCTCAAACAGAATAATCGGACGTGCTGCGACTTGCTTTTCACAACAACTTTTTTACCTTACTTCTTATTTTTTTATTTCAGGCACTGTGCAACTTTCTGAATTTGAAGTTTCGAGCATCTCCGCCATGCTGTATCACTCCATCAGTTTTCTTTTGTTGTTTATACCACTTCTTAAGCCAACAAATAATATGTTTTTACTTGCCTCCACTTCATATTCACTGAAATCCTTTTTTCAATGTACTTTTGCCATTTTCTTTTAACAAAACATAGAAAAAGGGGCTATTTATATTGATTTGTATTTTAAAATATGCAAAATTCTGGGAGGAGTCGAGGTGAGGCTTTAGGCATGTGCATGTACGTTAGATTTTACTTTGTTGGAATTTATAAAGGGGAATTGCGTGGAACCTGGATGCATCTGGATTTTTTTGTGGGACTTGCACATTTCCACTTTTTTCCGTATGCCATGTTTTAGTATGAATTATACGCATGCCATTATACATGAGGCCCCAAGGGACAAAAGAATTCAAGCACCAAAACCAAAACACTAAACAAAACGTAAAAGTTTGATCCAAAAATAAATTTTAACCAATAAGAAACAACACAGAATAACCACAGTCTTTATTAAAAGATTGCCAATGTTGGAAGTCCACAATGCCTACCTCTAAACTTTGTACTTTTATGATAACAACATCAAACCTTGAAACTTGGGTGTCATGTGATAAGAACAGTGTTGTCAACAACAAAGCATCTTATCAGGACCTCAAAATGGTAGCACCCATGGAAAAACAAAATGACAATTGTAAAAAAATAAGGACTACCTTAAAAAAGATTAAAAAATCAAATATTTTAATTCAGTATGAAATTAAATCTTAAAATTGCAATAAAATAATATTTGAATGCAGCATTTGACTAGAAAACAAAGAAGACAAACCTGAAACCAGAAGGAGAACATACGGTAGAATGATTATTTTCTGAATTCTGCTTACCTGAGGTACGCCATCTAAGAAATACGAGTATGCAGGTCTCCTGTACTTCTTAATTTGAATGAATACAAACCCATAATCTATTTATTTTTCTTGACACATTTAGCTGTTCATCAGGCAACTTGTACAGTACACAAGATAAACAAAAATGTAGGTTATAGTTTATTAAAAATTGAAAGAGCTGTTCAAAGTAAAAACATTCAGAGAATGGCTCAGGTACATACTTGGTCAACATGTTTGGTTTATTATTAGCTATCACCATGGACATTTTTAATTGTTTTCAAACAAAAATAAGGTCCACAGTGACAAGATATTTCCTTGACTAATGAAAATTCTTAAAAACAACTAAGCAAACTGCATTCTTATATATAAAGCATGCAGTTTGCTTGTTTTGATGTCAGACACTACACTTCACATACAGATCCTAAGCAACAATGTCTATAGCAACACATCCACTGTTGTATACTCATTAGCATTTTATATGTAGAAACACTTTGTTACAAAAAGCATGCCTTTGATTCCCTAGGGTTTTACTGTTGAAATTTAAACTACATAGCAGATGGTGTTAAATAATCCCTAAAAGCCTCCAAATGGTATTTTAAGGTAGAAGTTATAATGACAACATTATGGTTGAACCTGCAAGGATTTGCTTCACCGACTTTATCAAGAGTGAGCAGAAGTGAGCACAAACGCTAACACTAAACTGTTGAAATATGGTAAACAAAATTAAAACAAAATGATGTTTGAAGAAGTAGAACATATTTAAACAGACAAAAGCTTTTACAACAATGGGTACTTGATAGCATTTTGGAACCCCTGTAGAGCTTTTTTTTCTCCAGCTTAATTCTGTCTTCCTTGAACTTATCATCAGATTTGTCGTTAGAGACTTTAAAAAAAATCAGTACTACAGTATATACATGGACTGTACACTTTTGCTAATTATATATCTATTTTATGTAAGTCCATATTGATTAATTTATTTTTGTTATTGTCATTGGCCAAGAGGAATGCACAAGTCCAAATGAAATGCTGCGGTGCCAACTGGGCCTTCCTGTATACTGAAGTGATAACAGGCACACAATGGTCCTTGAATGAACAAAGGACCATTGCCTGGAGATATAAGGCTCTAAAGAGTGGTCAGGCCTTCAGGATCAGAGCTCCATCTGGTGGGCTGCTCATACCCAGGGTGAGATGCCCCCTTTCTTGAGTACTCTGCTCTTAGAGCCTCTAGCCTGAAATGAGGTGTCATTTGCTCTTATTAGGCATCTTCTTGGAGCTGTGAGTGGAAAAAGAGACAGAGTAGTCAGCAATTGCACCCCCTGCTGTCCCAGGTGGGTACTGCTTTCCTTTGACAAGCACATAACCCTCTAATGCACATGTTTGACATTATCTCTTCATTATTTTTACATTATTTCCAATTTGTTTTTCTTTTCTTTCTACTATTTATTTAACATCTTGTTAAGCAATTTGAGCTACACCCTGTGTATAAAAATGTGCTATAGTAATAAATGTTCCTGTTGTTGTATCCATAAAGACAACTGAAATCACTAGCTAAACAAACAGAAGATAAAATGCACAAACACAGCAAAAATGTATCTTTGTATGCCATAGAACAGCAGTGTATTGAATCAATCTATGAGTGATCAAACACGGCCTTACAGAGCAAATATTATTATAAAGCAGTAGCAAATTTACTGCTGATCAGTATAATAAGTTCAAAACAGGTACATCAACAACAAAACCATGTATTTATATAGCACATTTTCATACAAACAGTGTAGCTCAAAGTGCATTACAGGATGAAGAAAGAGAAAAAAAGAAAAAAAAAAGAAAAAATATAAAATTAGGCAATACTAATTAACATAGAATAAAAGTAAGGTCCAGTGGCCCGGAAGGACAGAAAACAAAAAAGAACTCCAGATGGCTGGAAAACAAAAAAAAAAATCTGGAGGGGTTCTGAGGCCATGAGACCACCCAGCCCCTTCTAGGCATTCTACCTAACATAAATGACCTCAATCAGTCCTCATGGTTTTCATCCTTCACATGGAGGAACTTGATGATGATGGTCATGTGGACCTCTGGCCTTCAATCCATCAATGTAGGGACAGCACAGTGCTTTGATCAGGTGGTGGTGGCGCAGATTGCCACCACAGAAAACTGGAAAAAGAACAGCAGAGAAAGTAGGGGATAGCACGGATTTTGGAGCCACCAAGAATGATAATGATACTGTAATTAAATGCATACACAGAATATCAAGGTTAAACTGTACAATGAAGCTATGAGAAAGCCATGTTAAAATAATGCGTTTTAGCCTGGCAAATTTCTATTGGTAAGCTATTCTAGATTTTAGGTGCATAACAGCAGAAGGCTGCCTTACCACTTCTTTTAAGTTTAGTTCTTGGAATTCTAAGCAGACACTCATTTGAAGATCTAAAGTTACGATTTGGTGTGTAAAGTGAAAGACATTCTGAGATATAGGATGAAGCGAGATAATTTAAGGCTTTGTAAACCATAAGCAGTATTTTAAAGTCAATTCTAAATGATATGGGTAACCAATGTAGTGACTTCAAAACTGGAGAGATGTGATTGGATTCACTTTTCCTTTTCTGCACTCGTTGCAATTGATTGATGTCTATTTTGGGTATTCCTGAGAGGAGTGCATTACAGTAATCTAGCCGACTTGCAATGTTACAAGAGATCTAATTTTTTCATTCTTTTATTAGGAATTTGCTAGCTTCCGCATACCCCTTGGGGTCAGAGCACAGGGTCAGCAATTGTACAGCACCCCTGGAGCAACTGATGGTTAAGGGCCTTGCTCAAGGGCCCAGCAGAGTAGGATCTCTTTTGGCAGTGATGGGGATTCGAACCAGCAACCTTTGGGATACCAGCGCAGCTCCTTAGCCTCAGAGCCACCCCTCCATTATATTTCTTAAGTGAAAAAATGCTGTCCTAGTAATCTGATTAATAGGTGATTTAAAATTCAGGTCAGAGTTAATAGTTACCCCTAAATTCTTTACCTCTGTCTTGACTTTTAATCCTAATGGATCAAGTTTATTTCTAATACCCTCTTTATATTCATTTTTGCCAATCACTAAAATTTCTGTTTTCTCCTTATTTTGTTTGAGAAAAATGCTACTCATCCATTCAGAAACACAAGTAAGACATTGATTGTGTCAGTGAATCAAGAGAGTCAGGGTCATCAGGCGCTATTGATAAATACAGTTGTGTGTCATTAGCATAACTGTGGTAGCTCACGTTATGCTCCAAGATAATCTGATCTAAAGGAAGCACATAAATCACAAAGAGCAGTGGATAGAGCCTTGTGGAACACCATATAGAATATCATGTGTCTTTGAAGTATAATTAACACAACTAACAAAGAATTTTCTATCTGCCAGGTAGGACTCAAACCAATTTAAGACACTGCCAGAGAGGTCCACCCTTCGACTAAGGCAATTTCTAGGAATATTGTGGTCAATGGTATCAAATGCGGCACTCAGATCTAACAGGATGAGAACAGATACACGACCTATGTCTGCATTTACCCACAAGTCATTTAATACTTTAACAAGTTCAGTTTCTGTACTGTGAAAAATACAAATAAGTACAAAAATTACCTTGCTGATACTGTCATAACTAAAGCATCAAACTTCAAACTGCTTGAATACTTCTAACAAATTTCTTTAATTATCTACAGAACAAGGAAGGTGATGGAAAACCTGCTCAGGGGATGCAAAACCGATTAACCAATTGAAAAGGCCACATGTATTACAAGACTGACTATGTGCACACTGGAGGCAGTAGCAGAAAACACGCTGATGGCAAATACTCCCAGATCCTAGATTACGAAATACTGAACACCTAAAAAGTCCATAACAACAAACCTAACTTTAGACACTGCAAATACATCTGTCATCCTTCTATTGGCATGGGATATAAGGTGGTCTTAAGTCCAAATTTAAACAGTTTAGCCACATTCTGAAAGGGATTTCATTGGCAAACAATGATAATTTCATTACAATAAAAATATCTGAAAATAAATCCATCATATGAACACTCTGGACTCTGAAAAGAAAAAGACATAAAAATAAATTTAAATATAACAATAAGTATTACAGTTAATTAAAAAGAAATATAAGTGAGTAATATGATACTACCTCAGCAGCAGTTCTAATATGAGAATGTTATGCTAAAAAACAAAGTATTCAGCCTTACTTCAAAAGCTGAAACCGGTGCGGCTTCTCTAATATTGGTATGCAGAATTGTTCTAGACTTTTTTGCCCTAAAGCTAAAGGCTCTGCCTCACACTATTTTAATTTATCTTCAGAATATTAAGGAGGCCTTCATCTTTAGATTGCAATGTACACTTGGGAGTATACGCACTAATCAGTTTTGTAAGGTAAGAGGAAGCTAAATCAAGGTCATAGCTTTGTGATCCTTGTTGCCATGTTTTGAATTAACTATTGTGTAGCAAGTGAAAAATTTAAACAACCTATCTATAAGGCCTTAAAACATTCAATTCTGCATGACAAAAAAGAATGAACTAACTTTTCAAGTAGTGCAGCTTAAAAAAAATTATTAGCAATATTTCATAGCTAGAGAAAGCACACATTAGAAAGTTCAGAAATGTGATGGCAGAAAGTAAGCCCTTGCTAGTGGAAACTTCAAAATTTTGGATGGCCTCCGATAAATATTCAAGCCTTTTGAGTTAAGAGCCTTTAGCATTTTTATTATTTACAGAATTACCATCCAGATTATTCTGAATTTAAGTATAAATAATTACCATTTATCCACTGTTTCACATCAAAACAGATAATGATGTAATTGAAGAATTAGTACTTGGTTTAAATGATAAATTCATCAGCATACTAATTAAAGTAATTATTTTGTTTTGAAATTACTTCTCCTAATGGCAGTGCATATAGGAATAGGGGAATTGGTGCCAGTACTGAACCCCAAGGGAAACCATGTCTACCTGCTGACAGGAATGATGGACTATATTCTCAGACTTCTGCATGTGTTAGAAAAAAACATTATAAGTATGAAGCCAACTAAATTCACCAGCCTTTGTGTTAGAATAAAATGCAGTCTATATAATAAAAAGCTAATGCCTTTACATGTGTTCAAATCCTTCAGACAATCTGATTGGTCAGTTTGGCTTTGGTCTGATTAGTGAATTTCATTGTGGCTTGTCAGTCAAAAACAATGAGACACAAAGCACCAAGCAAGGGAGGTTTATACATAAAATGATACCAAGTGAAAGTATAAAAAAAATGCTGAGAGTCTCCTTCAAGCACGGAAAGTATTCACATCATTGTGAATGATGTTTTCACTTTTGTTAAAGAGGCCCATCTACCATTGGTGGTAGTCAAAAAACAGACAGAAGGTGGGCAACATGCTTCAAAATGACAGTTTGAGAAGTAGGCTTTACAGGAAAGGAATGAGAGTGGAAATGCAGGCCAACACAGGTTGAAACACACAAGGATACCAAGGAAAGGCTTAGGATGAATGTTGAGGGTACACGTAAGGTAAGAGATATCAAATATTTATAAATTTACTTCATCACCTATCTTCATCAGGTAATGTACTCATGATCAATAGTATCAAAAGCAGCACTTAATAAACTTAAAGGCATAATAATGGTATCTTTTCCTGCTTCAAAAGACAGTGGCCTCCTTAGCATTATGTTTACCACAGGAAAAACAAGCCAAAAATGCTGGAATTTACTTTAGCAAGAAAAAATGTTATTACATGTATCAGAAACGTGTAAATACCAAAGCATCAATATAAATACAGTAGGGATTGTATGCTTAATTGAAGTGTACTGATGAAGATTTACTACACATCTTTCGTGTCATATGTTTTGAGACGGTAACCAACATAGAGCCCAAAGTTGCAATCAGGTCAGTAGAAACGTGTTTTAGTTGCTCTTTCCTTATATTTTTTGTTGTTGCTTGCACGTGAGAGGGACGAATGTCATGATTGCATGATTGACATGTTTCTTGTGTTATTGCAGGCTACATCAGGGAAAGGCTTAGTGACTTCCACATTTCCTCTGGCAAAAACATAGGCAGTGCATAGGGGGCTGATGCTTGTCTTTGTACCTGATTGCAATTATTTTGCCTTTTTGCCATGTGGCTACTGTCGCACGACTAAGAACGTGACTGAATTCTACAAACATATCACAGCGGTTCAATCATACAGTGCCATATCATGCATCAATTTCACTTTCCATGTCTGTTAAACAATTTACATTGTCATCACTATTGCTCGTCCGATAGTTCACTTTCAGTTCATTCTAAAACTGCCTTTACTTTTAGTTTGCCATTATGTTTTTTGTTGGAGGCTCCAGCCCACTCATGAATATTGATGGGTTACTTTTAGAGTTAACATAAAGTGGTAGAAAACATAGATTCATGATTTATTTTTTGTGAAGCAATATTAGTGTGATGTTCTTTCATTCTGGCAGCAGAATACTGTCCTGAAATTTCTTCATGCTTATCACTATAAAGTGTATCATTACATGTCACGACGAGTACCTAAGTCGGGTTTAACTTTAATTGTATAGAATTCAGAGCCAGAGTCACACTTGGGGTTAATGCCAAGGAGGTTATAGTATCAGGACACAGCACAAATTAAAGCAATTTCTGTACTGTGACATGGTTGAAAGTCAGACTGAAATTTCCTAAAAATACAGGTGTCCAGTTTCTCAAAAGTGTAGAAGGGTACCTAAAAATAAGTGGAATTATTTCTGTCTTTCTGATTTTGTCAAATTAAGTATTGTTCTGAATAAAACTTGACAGTTCTTAATGTTTACACTTTTGATGAATCTGGAAAAGTGATCGAAGAGTGTGCCTTTTTGTAATTTCTTATAAAGTTTAATACTTTCAGGTCATCGTTGTTAAAATAGTGGTTGTCCTCCATGTATGCTCTAATTAAAAGCTTTAAGATGATGTGTGTTCTTATTAAATTAGGTGAATGCTTTTTCACTTTGCTTGTCTTTGTTTGGAGCAGACACACTTTATTTAATGCCTCTTTCATATATAAGTAGTAATTGTTTGAAACCTCATTTATATTAGTAGTTCTAAAGTTCACGTTTGAAATTGCCATAATTTCAATAAATATTGAAATTCTAATATTACCTACATTTTTCAGAGTTTTATGATTAAATTGAGTATTTATTGGTAAGGTTAGAAGCAAATAAAATGTAATAAAATAACAATCTAAAATGGTCTATTAAGAAGAGGGATAATTACATTCTGAATGTTACTGCATTGAGTGATAACTAAATTTAAAGTGTGATTACAAGACTGTGCTGGATATTTCACATTTGTGTAAACCACGTAGAATCAAAGAGAGAGAAAACCTTTACTGAAAACTTCATTTTCTATATCTGTGTAAAGATTAATATCACTCAAGATTACTTTTTCATAATTAATGGCTAATTCAGAAAAAAAATTCTTATTTACAGTAGTTTAAAAATAACTATGTTTAATTTACAATTTAGAACATTACAATATTTCTAACAAAGATAGATGGATTTTACATTGATCCTACTTTCCGGTGTCGCACACGTGCAATTGGGAGGCAGCTGAAAGGCCTTAAGAATAGTACTACCATCCAGACCAGGGGCTGGTGAGCTGCACTAACTCTCTTTCTCAATCTTCTGCAGACCATCCACGTAAAATCTCACTAGGTTTCGACGCCAGTGATGAGGTCAGCCATAGTTGACGCCACTTTTGCTTCTGAAGACATCACTTCTGGCCCCAGTGCCAATGACATCACTTCCTGTTTTGGGCTTTAAAGTTGCCATCTTTTCATTTTACAATCAGTTCTGTTTTGGACTAAAACCTGTGAATATCACAACCAAATCAACCCATTTGCAGCCAAGGCACAATATTTAGGGGGCTGCCCCAAACCTTTTCGATGTCTGTGGTCTGCTTTTGTGACACCGGAAAATACCCCAGACCTACCTGCACAAAGTCAGCTGAGCGAAGGTTGTTATCTTCCACCTACCTTACTATAATCTTCAGACTTATCCATCTTATTATTTACATTTTTATCAAGATCATTTACACATAGTATGTTTGTATCAGAAAGATCTGCAACTCCAGCACTCATCTCTGAGTGATACCATTTTTATATCACATATTTTGGAAACCTGTAGCCTCTCACACCTTAACAAATACTTTCTAAAAGTCAAAAGTGTACTTCTCTGATCATATAAATTTGCTGCTTTTTCATAGAATTCTAGTATATTAGTGTAACACAATCTGCTCTGTTTAATCCCTTGTTGACAGTTCAGTAATATATCTGCTCTTGACAAGTGCTGCTTGATAATTTTATTAATAATTGCTTAATGCTATATGTTATAGTTTTCTGGCCTATAATTAGATGGATCATCTTTAGGAGGAAATCATTTGATGTGTGTTTTGTGTCTACAACAATCTATGTAAACACATCATTAAAACAGAAACGCTTTTCATGTGTTAGTAATAAATAACATAATGTAGACATGAACTGTATAATGTGTGAAGGCTGATGGCCAAATATCAAATAAACACTTTCACAAAAGGTGCAAGTACAATACGACAGCTTCCGTGATGCAGAGGTAAAATCCGCTGAATTATAATCCGGAGGTCGTGAGTTCAAAACCAGCTCCCTGGCATATTTGCCATTTTAAGTAGTGAGCTGCTCTTATTGTGAACATTATACAATAAAAGCATACATCTGATTTGTGTCTGTAACAGCCGGTGCTGTTAATATTGCATTAGTGCAATGATGTTTTCTGATTGGTACTATTCAGGTCATAAAATGATTTCTTCAAAATGTCACATATATTTGTCTCTTTCTTTTTTTTCCGGTGCTGCGTTGACATCGTGCACCAGAAGGCGTGAGCTTATTCAGTGCAAGCAGGAACACGCAGGTGGCTGGTTGCTTTTGCTATAACAAGCTTGACCTGGCAGTGATGAATGCACATATGCTGTGCAAGGCATGCACAGGGGCCACTGAGAAAAGAAGAGTGCACTTTGCTGACCTTGCAGAGGAACCTAGTTGTCACTTCTTACTAGAAAAGATGATGGATAAAGCAAGAGAAGATGTAACATTGACAAGCTTCTGTTCCAAGACTGCTGCTTCCCCAGTCCCTTCAGTGTAAATGTAACCTCGGCACAGAGAGAAATGTATACATTGCAAGAGGAACACATGTCGTAAATGTAGAAAGGATGGTCCTTGAGTGTGTGGGAACTGTTAACATTTGAATCTGATGATTGCATATAGCGCTGAATTGACCTCTCTGTACTATTCTTTCCTATGCATGTCCTACTGTACAAAAGAAACACCAGCATGCGGCAACATGTGAAAACTGACAAGATGGGAAAAAAAAAACATGGTCACTGATTACAAGCGCAAGAAGGCATGCGAATGAATATGAATAATACGAATAATGTTGCATCAGTGCCACAATGTTTTCCGAAATGTACTATACAGGTCATAAAATGAGTTATTCCAAATATCATATATACCTATGTCTCTGTTTTTTTTTCAGTGCCGCTTTGACATCATGGACCATAAGGTGCATACTAGTTCAGCGTGAGCAGGAACACTTAATAAAACTGAATAAAAAAAATACAAATAAGGCAGATTCACCAGCATTTGTGTGTCAGCTTTTATCCCTCCAGATCAGAGAATTTCCAGTTTCATTGTCTCAAAATACCACTCTTATCTACAGTTATTCCCAGTTTCAGATAAAAGGTAACCGCGTCAGATCTCTGGTATCGTGATCATGACCGAGAGAATAAAAGTGAAAAAAAACCTGATAACTTATACAAGTGCTATAAATTTACACCGGCTGTTACAGACACAAATCATATATATGTTTTTATTGTATAATATTAACAATAAGAGCAGCTCACTACTCAAAACGGCATATTTGCTGGGGCGCTGATTTCGAACTCACGACCTCCGGATTATAATTCAGTGGATTTTACCACTGCACCATAGAAGCTGTCATATTGTACTTGCTCCTTTTGTGAAAGTGTTTATTTGATATTTGGCCTTCAGCCTTCACACATTATATAGTTTATGTCTACATTTTGTTATTTATTACTAAAACATAAAAATGTTTTTGTTTTAACAATGTGTTTACATAGATTGTTGTAGACACAAAACCGGGAGGCGGGGGGGGGGATACGGGGTGGTAGTATAGCAGGCTGCTTGCTGCTTGGGCTTATTGACACATTTAGAAGACAAAATACGCTGACAGAGAGGTGCGAAGGGATTTAAGGTGGGCCGGATTTACAAGTTTTTTCATAGACTGGTAATTCTAGTGTTAAACGAGGTTATTGGCTGGTACCCCAACCTTTTGTTGAATAATGTATTTGGTTAACTTTCAGCATTTATGTTTATTCTCATGGTAGTGCTATGCTTTTTTTTGAAGTGTAAATGATGATCTCTTTGAAATATCAAATGTTTGAAACCTGATTTTACAGAAGCAATTTTTTTGACTGAATTTTGGAGAAATGTTATACAATATTTTGAATATTTGAACTTAAGGTTTTGTTAAAGTGTTATTTGATGGTGAAACTGACAAATACCTGCTGGTCTGTTGCAGTTACTACATTCCTCTGAATTAAAAAAAATACTGTAATTAAGTAATCATTTTTATTAACAGTACTTTATGTTTAGTCTGTATTGTGAAGGTGAGTTGCGGTTTGCCCCACCTTGTAAAAATAAATTCCTAAAGCACTAAAGGATAAATGGTCTGTGGCCCAGACAATTTATTACATTTATTAAATTTTAGCATTTGTAATCAGAGCAGTACTTTTGTCAATAAAATATATCCAAATCAGTAAACATGTCATTAACACTCCAGTAATATAGGGACTGTTATCAACCTGTTTGAAACTCACAAAAAGAAAATGTGAATTTAGAGGATTTACTATTAAATGCATATTTACAATCACCCATTCTGTTTCTAAAACACCATACCTCCTCATCATCCTTGTCTATTCTTTCACTACTATTAAAATAATCACTTTGGCTTAAATTTAGAATTCCAAATGGTGTAACATTATGCAGACTAGGAGATATTTGAAGTACATGATTAAAAATCAGTCCAGCTGATTAAAAATCAGGCCTTCTTGGAATGTGTGAAATTATGGTGATAAGCAAGACCATCAGGGGAGACCGATATATATATCAGCCAGCAAGAAAACAGGTACTTAATACTAAAAATAATGTTATTGACAAGAACTGATTTATTTCCAAATGAGATCATATATAATAAAACATTTTTAAATGGTTTGATGTAAATGAGCTAATTTTTTATGAGAGATTTTAATATATGATTTACACAAGCACTCCTACTGGAAGAGACAATAATAATTAATATATCTTTTATTTTGAAACTGTCCTATCTGCTAGTCCTATCTTTTACCATTTTGATGGATTCTGTTGTTGACATCACCAATGACATAATTTCACATTCTGCACACTATTTTAAATCAATTAATTTGCCTTTTTTAAAAATCCCAAATTGAAATTTCTCACTCTTATAAGTATTTAGACCCTTGATCCAGTACTTTGTAGAAGCCCCTTTGGCACCAATTACAGTGTTGAGGCTTCTTGTGTAAGCCTATACAAGCTTTGAACATACAGAATGAAGCAGTTTATCCCATTCTTCCTGCAACAGCTCTCAAGCTTCATCTGACTCCTTTTTTGTTTTGACTTGATTTAATATACTTTATTAATCCCCAAAGGAAATGGCCTTTTCACATGACCTCTGTGGAGGTCAGATGGGCCGAGTCTGTAAACTGCCATCTTTAGGACTCTCCACAGATTTTTTATGTGGCTTAATTCTGGACTTTGGCTGGACCACTCAAGGACAGTCAAAAACCTGTCCCAAAGCCACTCTAGTGTTCTCTTGGCTATATACTTTAGGTCACTATCATGCTGAAAGGTGAGCCATTGTCCCATTTTCTGGTCCCATGCTCTCTGGAGCAGGTTTTCTTCAAGGACCTCTCTGTATCTGGCTGCATTTATCCTTCTCTCAATTCTGACCAGTCTTCCTGTCACTGCCACTGAGAAGCACCATCATAGTATGACGCTGCCACCACCATGCTCCACCATAGGGGTACTATTAGGCAGGAGATCAGTAGTGCCTGATTTAGCCAGGCATAGTGCTTTGAATTCTGTCCAATGAGTTAATTTTTGTCTCAAGAGACCAGAGTCATTTTAATACAATTCACCAAACTCCAAGCAGACTGTCATATGCCTTTTACTGACAAGTGGCTTCTATCCAGCTACTCTGCCATAAACACCTGAGTGATGGGGTACTGCTGACTTTACCACCAGTTCTCCCATATCAACAGAATGCATCTGAACCTCTGCTAGAGTGACCATCGTGTTCTTGATCATCTCCCTGACTAAGACCCTTCTTGCCTGGTTACTCAGTTTGGTGAGATGGCCTACTCTAGGAAGAGTCAAGGTGGTTCCAAACTTTTCCATTTCATAATTATTAAGGCCACTGTGCTACTGGGAGCACTTAAAGCCTTACAATTGTTTTTCTTAATTTAATCGGCCACATGTGGGCTCCATTGAAGTTCTAAACACATCCCAAGGATAATTAAAGCAAGAAGGATCCTCCTGACAATTTTGAGTTCCATAGCGCAGTGTCTGTATACTTACAGTATTTGAATGACAAATTTCAGTTTTTGATTGTTAATAAATTTGCTAACCTTATTAAAAACATGTTTTTACTTTGTCTTTATAGACTGTTGAGTGTCGATTAATGGGCAAAAATAACACATTTATCCATTTTAAAATTGAACCTACAACATAATAAAGTGTGCAGAAAATAAACAAATCTAAATACATTCTGAATTCAATGTATATTAGTGATGAAGAGAAAGGTTAGCTTCTTGGCCAATTTCATTTGTTTACAGGTTTTCTTTCTTTTCTTATCATTGTTTATTAAATATTTGTTATTAATAAGTTGAAAATATATAGGCAGACTAGGTTAAAATTTGACTCATAGAAGGCTCTCTTGCTACTCAAATCTTAGTTAAGTATAAAAGGATACCACACCAACTAAGATGCTGTTCCTTAAAAATACTTGATTTCTGTTGTTGTTCCTAAACATTTTGGGTTAACATTTTGGGCTTCTTGTTTCAAAACCTTATTTTGCATTCTACTTTCTGCTTCTTCCCAGTACCAACAGGCTTTTTTTAAAGAAGGCTTTGCTTTCCTTATTGAGAGTGTACTTAACATCATTAGATAAGGGGTCTTCTCTGATTGTATAAAGACTCAAGCTGTTAAACCCCTGCTCAATAGAAATAATCTTGACTCCTCTGTCTTTGATAAGTTATGAAAGGGCAGTTATTAAGCAGCTAAATAATTCCTTGAATCGCCATTCTATTCTTGACAAGTCAGATTAAAAAAAAACGTAGTACAGAAATTGCACTTGTTAAAGTAGTAAATGATTTACGGGTTAATGTGGGCAGATTCCATATATCGGTTCTTGTTCTCAGACTTGAGTGCAGCATTTGACACCATAGGCCACATTATTCTTATAAATCGCCTTAGGCAATGGGTGGGCTTCTCTGGCAGTGTCTTAAATTGGTTTCAGTCTTACTTAACACATACAAAATTCTTTGTGAATTGTGGTGATTGTACTTTGGAGACCCATGATATTGTATATGGTGTATCATAAGGACCTATTCTGGGTCCTCCACTTTTTTCAATCTCCATGCTTCCATTAGGTCAGATTATCTCAAAGCACAAGGTGAGCTACCACAGCTATGCAGACGGCACACAGTTGTATTTATCTATAGTGTCCAACGACCCTGATACTCTTGGCTCTCTGATCCAATGTCTTAGTAGTATTTCCAAATGGATAAGTAGAAACTTTCTTAAACTAAATAAGGAGAAAACAGAAATCTTAGTTATTGACAAACATGGATATAACAAGTGCATTAGAAATAAACTTGATCCCATTGGTTTAAAAATCAAGGTCAATCATTGACTGTGGCCTGAACTTTACATTTCATCTTAACCAGATTATGAAGACTGCATTTTTCCACTTGAAGAATATAGAAAAAGTTAGATCCCTAACAACTTTACAAGATGCTGAAAAATTAGTTCACACTTTCGTTTTCATTGACTTGATTACCGTAATGCACTCCTAACAGGACTACATAAGAAAGACATCAATCGACTGCAATTAATGCAGAATGCAGCAGCCAGAATCTTAACTAGAAGAAGAAAATCTGAGCACATCTCACCAGTTTTAGCGTTGTTACATTAGTTGCCCTGTGTCATTTAAAATTGACTTTAAAATATTACTAATCGTTTATAAAGCCTTAAATAATCTTGCCCTGTCCTATATTTTGGAATGTCTGTACCCCTACACTCTAAGTTGTAACCTTAGATTTTCAAATGAATGTCTTCTTATAATTCCAAGAGCCAAGCTTAAAAGAAGTGGTGAGGCAGCCTTTTGCTGTTATGCACCTAAAGTTTTGAATACTTTACCAACAGAAATTTGCTAGGCAATACTATGGAACTTTTTAAAAAACTGCTTAAAACTCATTAATTTAAATTCCCATTTTTGTAGCTACATTTCAGTTGTTTTCCTTACAAACTATATGGGTATAGAATAATATTCTTCTGTGGTCGTGATTGGTGCCATGACCATCTGATCAAGGCACCATAAAGCCCTCTGAAATGATGGAACGAAGGCAGGTGTCCCAGCTGTTCATGACAGAGGACAGATATAGAAACTTTTATGTTAAATTGAATGCCCGGTGGTGGATGGGCAGTCTTTTGGCCTTGGAACCTCTGCAGATTTTGATTTTTTCTTTTTTTTGTTTGTTCTCCTGGCCATCAGAACTTACCTTGTTTTGCTTTTATTTATTCTTTAATATTATTGCCTAATCTAAATTGTTTTTCTTTTCTTGTAACTTTCTCTTCATCATATTGTAAAGCACTTTATATGACCCTTTTGTGGTATTTCAAACGGTTTAGTAATTTGTTGTATATGGTAAATGATATGATATGATGTTTAAAAATATTTAAAAAAAAAATATTTTCTCCTCATAGTTACTTTAATGAAAATGGTCTTTTTAAAATGTCAGTTTTTTGTGACATCAAATTCATATTTTTTCTTAGCAGAACCTGTTAATGTGTCAGCTTTCCTCTATATAATTTATAACTATAATATTCTAAATTATGTTTACACCTTCCTTACTGTTGTATAATAAACCTTTTTTCCTTTGTAAGCATGAATCTTGAACAATTTATTGCTTTTCATTTTTCCTCTGTAACACCACAGTGGTTTATTTGTATGTGATGCTTTTTAAATATATGGCATTTTCTGTTTCTAAATGCAGCTCTGCAATTTATTGATTCTGCTTAAACTAAAAGCAGCACAGAATTATTAAATGGCTGCAGTAAAAACTCAACACAGATAGAAATTGGTTCATCCATGATGCATGTATGAAATGCTTCAGCTAAACTGATTCTTTACAATGTACAGAAATTACAATCTTTTTCCATAAGATGCACAATTGTTTACAAGTTTATAAGTATAGGATGTAAATGCCAAGGTAATAGAATGATTGTTAAAAAATGAGGTAGATGATAGATATTATTGCAAAAAAACATTTTGTGTTTGCAACATGCTCCAGACTAATTTTTTTCATGAAGTAACATGATTTACAATTTTAGAAACTCGAAATGCTTTATATTTGAATTCCACATCACTGCCCCCAGACTGATTGATACATAATATCTAATAGCTTTTCATTTAATAAATAAGGCATGAAATGAGCTTTTTGCTCAGTGATATTAAACCTCAGTCACTTGCAGAGCTTGGCTTCATGCGGTTAAGCAAGTGGGTCAAAGAAAAATGAAATGAAAGAAACAATTTTACAGCATGTTTTTTGAATGATTTTTTATTAATAACATTACAGTAGTGTTAAAATGTATGGTCTTATTTATATTCTATAGTCAATATACAAAATAGGAATCCCAGTATTTAGAAAAATACTAAGGTAAAAATATACATATTTTTTAAATACAGTTGGTTTACCTGCTTGTTTTAAAAAAGAAACATTCTTGATTTTGTCGTGGCGAACAATTCGTCACCAGAAGGCGTTTTACCTAAAAATGAAGGCTATTAGGACACGGGATACACAGACAGAGTTATAGAGCTTTATTGCAATAAATCAACAACACAGACTCAAACCAATTCGGCCAAATGAGATCGAGCCCTGAAAATTGCAGCAATCGAAGTTTATATAACAATTTCTTATCATTTTGACCTTGTTCAGTTAGCTCATTCTGCACCTGGCTATACTGTCTATTGTTCACTCTAGTTTCTGTTTTGCTTATTCTTGATTGGTTTTTCAATTGGGCAGACGTTCCTTCTTCCATATTTGATCTTTCATGGTGTCACTTCCTTCTCTAGCCTTTCAAGCTATGTTATAATGGTGGCCTAAAGCTAAGCTTTTATCAAAAAGAAATATGGTATATGCTTTCATTTAATCATTGCTTGGCATGCTTGATTTGCCTTTATTTCTATGCTAAAGTTAATTTCTAATATATTCTTCTATATTTATTGCTAATGCCTGAATATACTAATGTTTCGTTCATGCATTACATCAGTGTGACCTTGCATACAGCAAAAGCCTTTTGTTTCCTTTCTGCTGATTCCTCAATCCAGCTGGTTTCTTTACGTGACTCCCAGAGTCATCTTCTCTGTGGTATCATTCTTTTAGCTTCCTAGCCTTGGACACAGGTGTTCTCAATCAGCGTATCTTGTTCTAAGCTGGTTTCTACACGTCATTTCTTTTTCCTGTACGTTCTCACACTAGTAATTTCTGCTGTAAGCTTAAAAATAATGCAATATGACTGATTTTTTAGTTAACTATTTGCCTGACCTATCTTATTTGCTTAACATTCTAATTTATGCTTAATCTAAAGTTTTAGAAGCTTTTTATTACTTTTTATGACTCTTTATGTTAATTTTGCTATTTTATGCTAATACAAAAAATTTTCCTTCCACAATTTTACGTATTGTTCTGAATAACATGGTGGTATTATGATCAGCATGCTATGTCACAAGCTTTTCATTAAGATTAGAAATTTATAACCTGAGGAGTCTGGCTGTTTAAAACGTATTCTAATGATACTTTGTAATGCTGTATTGTTAACCTGTATTTTCTGTATCAATGTTAAAAACAGATTCTATACATAAATACTGAATACATCACAGGCAGTACATTCATTATCTACTGAACTGCAGTACATTAAAAAGAGTCATTTTAAACGTTATACACATTAATTGAAATATATAATATTGTCATGCCCCTGCAAGAACATAATCTCTGGGCACCTTGTAATTTTTGGCTGAGGTACACCAGGGTGAAAGTAAGAAACGCAGACAAAAATTCTGAAGTAAAAACAATATAATGTATCTGTTTAGTCCAGTGATGTGCTCTAAGAAAGTGATTACTCTTTGTAATATCGCATTCAAAAACGAACACGCGTACATGCCAGCATGTGTGTAGTCTTTGCTATTTCTAGGTAAATAACTTTACCACCCTTTAAACTGGATCCTTTTTTTATATATCTGTTGTCATGCATGTACGTCAGTGGATCATTCTCCAGGCCCTGCTGAGGTATGCACTTCCACCCCAGGCCGAGAAGGGGCGCTGGCAATAACCTTGTCCTCTATTTTTCCCTCCATAGTGCAGAGAAGACTCCCATTGAGAGCATTTGACTCTGGCCCTTCTGGCTCCACTGCTACATATCCCATGGTTCACAGAAGGACACGTTGCTTGCTACAAGAACACACTGCAGGACGGTGGTCCTTCCCATCGTCCATCAATGGAAAGCTGCATTGCTAAGATCCCTGTTAAGTGTGTGCTATTTACAAATGAAAACAGGCTATAGTTACTAAACTTTGAACAAATTATTTCATGACACAACCCATCACACATGCATAGTTCTAGTAGGGTAATACTGATTTTTATGCAAGTAAGACAAGTTTTAATATAAACACAATTTATCCTTGACATGAGCTATTTTACTGCCATAGATAGATAGACAGAACTTTATTTGTCCCTAAGAGAAAATTTGGCTTTTTACAGAAGCTCTTATATCATGCCTGAAGAAGAGGCCTGAGTTGCCTCGAAAGCTTGCATATTGTAATCCATTTAGTTAGCCAATAAAAGATGTCATTTTGCTTGGATTTTCTCTACATTCATAATGGCTAATACGGTACAACACCCTTGTACTACAGAAGCTCTTTAAATAAATAAATACATAAATATATAGATAAGTAAGTAAATAAATAAATATACACTTTGGTCTAATACATACTAGAATGGCTGTAAAGCAAGAAAATTAAAAAGAAAGAAAAGTTGTGATTTGGCTGTCACAGTGAAAGTGAGGCGTTATGCAGGCATATTGCTGTTAGTATAAAGTATGCATTTGCTTATTACCCTGAGATTAGAATTCTATTTTAAAATATAAAAACAAACTACAAGATTAAACCTGTTTGCTGTTATATATTGTGATACAGACCAAAAGGCCTCTTACTTTTTTCTTTTTAGTACCAAACCCAATCGAGAGTTACATTTGCTGTGTGTTTTTTTTGCACATGGTCACTTGTGATACTTTCAGTTTTGGTCATGAGTCACATATTAAAAAAAAGGCTATGTATTATGATTACTTGGAAGTAGATGTTACAGGAGACAGGGCATGGTCTTTTACTAGGACTTACAGTTCACTTCTTGTTTGGTTATAGACGCACATCATATCAGCTTAACAATAAAACTTTAAACCAGTAAGACTGTCTGGGTTACATAATATAAATTGTTGTAATTGTAGAAATATTTTTGTTTATGAAGCTGTAATTTTAAGAGTTTTAAAGAGTGCAACAAAAACAATGAAATGCCCTGCCTAAATAATTACACATTTATAATAATTATAAAACAAAGGAATTCATTTTTTATGTAGGACACAAAATCATTTGAGTAATCCTTGATGAAGTGCCTCATAACTCAAATCATCTTAGCTGCTTTCCATTGTTAGTTGTATTTGGGCTTTAAAAGTACAATGAGTTTGTAAAAAAATGAATTTGTAAAACTACTGTAATGTATAATGCTGCTTTTATTTTGAAATACTCTGTGTGTGAGTCATAATGTGTTCCATTGGGCTGCTATACTAAGATACCATTCTGTTACGACATGTTCTGTTAGTAATGCAATAAATACAGATTTCTTTGCATCCTCTATTTTCAGTTACATCAATGAATATACTTAAGATGTGACATATACAGTAGTGCCAATAAACACTGTTAAAGATTTTTAGTTTCAAACACAACTCAAAAATAATTTTCAGTTGATCCACTTGCACCTGTACACTAACGTAGCAGTATTTTCATCACCTTTATGAATGTGCTTACTTGTGTTTATAAGCTTTTTGCATATTTTTTTTACTCATAAAACATTTAAAAAATGTTGCCACTAACTTTTTTTTCTGCTGTTTTTCTTTTACACTGGAGTAACCCAAGTAAGTGAGAATCTTTTGCATTGCTATAGACTTGACATGCCCTGGTAAAGAACAAGAGGGCCATGTTTAAGTGATCTGAAATCCCTAAAATGTTCCTCCAGACTAGGGGTCTCAAACTGTTGGCCCACATGACAACAAGATGTTAAAATATGACCTTCATTAAGTACCACAATGTCAGTGTTACTATGATTGGTGTTTTTTAATATCTTGGTATGGTTTATCTTGAATGAATTTTGGCTAAATATATGCCTCTTTGAGGGTTTTCAAGTTTATTTTTGAGGAATTTATAATTTATTAACGTTTTACCATGACACCATTTTGTTTTTCCTTGGTGAATGCCATTTTGCATATTCTGTTTTCATGATGTAGATCATAGTTTCTAGGGACCTCTAGGGTCACAACTTCAAAGGGGTCAGTTAGTGACAGATTAAAAGGTTGTCTCAATGGCCATTCTGTATCAGAGTTTACGGATAATAAAATCACCTTCCTTTGCTACTTTTGAGACCTTTATGTTTGATTTCCCAGTTCTCAAATTTTTTTGCTCTTGTCTTTTGATCTTTGATTTTTGTTCTCATTTTTGCTTCTTTGATAGATCTGATCAGTCTTGGTTTTGACCTTAGCTAGTTGTTTCATCTTTGTACTGTATATTTCACAGTCCTTTTTCATAAAACTATATAATGTTTCTCTTTGAGTTAGTAGAGCATTCCCCTCTTCTGTAAACTACACCCATATTATTCAATACCAGCGGCCCGCTTCTTCTCTTTTTTCATCGGCATTTTTTTGCGTTAAAACTGATTAAGTCAGTATTTGAGTTGCAATTGCTTAGTACATTTTCTTTCATTTTTCACTTAAGCTGGCACTTAAGTCTTCAATCTGCCTCAAGAATGATTTAAGATATGAAGAGGTGGGGAAGTGACGGCGAAGGTAGTAGGGATAAGACTGGCGCCCGTACACATGCGCCGCATGGCTGCCATGCTGGCCGCTGATGAGATTTGATTCTATAATAAAATAAAAATAAAAAGAAGAATAACCTTAGAGGTCAATTATCACCCCGAAAGCGGATAGTAGACGTCTCGTCATACATGTGTACCAAATTTCAGGTCAAACGGTTTGCGAGCTACAGGTGATTTAAAATCCTGGACAGACAAATAAACAGCCACGGTAGCGTATTATATATAAAGAAAGTGGTTTGGTGTATATGCTCTCAGAGCTGATTATTGTTCAGTTGTTTAAACTAAGTCATAAGCATAGCCTTGTAAATTGCACACTATTCAGAAGTTAACAGATAGCTTCCATTTCACTCCCCTAGTATGGCTCTTTCAATATCATAAAGTAATTCTAATTTGAGCAGAGATAATCATACAGAGATTGGACAATTGAGTATTTCTGTGTATTTTAATGGAACATCTTGGAAAAAAACAAATATTGCAAATATATATATATATATATATATATATATATATCTATACTAATAAAAGGCAAAGCCCTCACTCACTCACTCACTCACTGACTCATCACTAATTCTCCAACTTCCCGTGTGGGTGGAAGGCTGAAATTTGGCAGGTTTATTCCTTACAGCTTCCTTACAAAAGTTGGGCAGGTTTTATATCGAAATTCTACGCGTAATGGTCATAACTGGAAGCTGTTTTTCTCCATTTACTGTAATGGAGATGAGCTTGAACGCCGTGGGGCGGAGTTTCGTGTGACATCATCACGCCTCCCACGTAATCACGCTGTACATAGAAAACCAGGAAGAACTCCAAAAAGCGCTGAAGAAAACATGCATTATATAATTGAGAAGGCAGCGAAACAATAAGAAGCGGCGAGTGACATATACAACCATATTCATGAGTTCTGCTACTTGAAACAAAGCACGATGTAAACCTACACTTTAAATTAAGTTCATAGACAGGCTGCGCTGGCGTTTGTAATTTAGTGCCTGCCCATATAAGGCCGTCCGTCAGCGGCAATCCAATAGCAAACTCCCACTAAATATTCACGGGTGAAGGATTGTGCTTATGGAGAGGAAGATGAGATGGTCAGGGTGGTGTTTGACACAAACTCAGCGAAACTGCGAGAGAAAGTTTTAAGTGCCAGGACTAAGGTAACATTAAATACAGCCATGGACATAGCATGAGATGGCACCAGCACAGCTAGGAACCTTCGATGCATGTACACCGAGCGGCTCACGTTAACTGACGCAGTGCACAGATAAAAGCAACAGTTCCAAAGAGCGCTGAACAAAAACCGAATTACACAATTGAAAAGGCAGTTAAAAATATGAAGCGTCTGATACATACAAGCATATTCATAAATCCAGCTACTGCGGAAGCAAAGCACATGTTGGAAAAAGTCAATGTCCCGCTAAAGGAAGACAGTGTAAAAAAAAAACCGTGCATGCAGTGTGTCGGGTCTCAGATAAAGAAGAAGACGAGCTGTTTATTGATGCAGTAAGAAACGAATCGATGAAAGAAACCTGTCATCTTTACAACGATTGACAAACACGGAATGTAACTTGAACACAACACATCCTACAAATACAAACCTGATTGAAAGAAATAATGATAATCAAATCCTTGATAACAGCAACACTCAGTAACACTCACAAAACAAATACTGTATATTGACAGTCATGTTACGTTATTTTTAAAATGTTCCCTTTTCTTTTTCATAGCTTTTTTAACACACTACTTCTCCGCTGCGATACACGGGTATATATATATGTATATATATATCCCGATCTACATACTCGAACTCAAGTTCATAATATCCACGCAGACTTGCGGGAGCGGGAGTTATCCGTTTTAACAAGCAGCGTATTGCACTGATACGAAATAGCTTTGTGTGTATATATGTAGATATGTATGTATATGTATATATATGTTTATATATGTGTGTGTGTATGTATATATATATGTATGTATTTGTGTGTATATATGTGTGTGTATGTATGTATGTGTGTATGCATATGTATGTGTATATATGTAGATATATATATATGTATTTATATATGTGTATATATATGTGTATATGTATAGATATGTATATTTATATGTTTATGTGTGTGTGTAAATATATATATATATTTATATATATATATATATGACAACAACACTCATCACTCACAACAGTGACAAAACAATTACATTGACAATCATGTTACGTTATTTTCAAAATGTTTCCTTTTCTTTTCATTGCTTCTTTAACACACTACTTCTCCGCTGCGAAGCGCGGGTATTTTGCTAGTATATATATATACAGTGAACCCTCGTTTATCATAGTTAATCCGTTCCAGACTCTACCGTGATAAATGAATTTTCGGGAAGTAGGATTCTTTATTTATAAATCGAATATTTTTGCAGTTGAGTATAGAAAACTTGTTTACGACCTTCTAAATACGTTTTTTAACATTATTAGAGCCCTCTAGACATGAAATAACACACTTTAGTCACCATTACACTCGTATTACCCAATATATTAGACAAAATAAGAGAAAATAAGACATATTAGACGTTACAAATATATTATTACTAGGCTCACCCGCCTTTTAAGGCGACCGACTTTTATCCTCAATTTGTGTGCGCTCCATGTGTACATCAGGCATGTAAGTGTAGGGAATGAGAACATTAAAGTGCCCATTCATAACATCTCTCGAAAACCCAAGTTTTTTTATCCCCTCGAGTGCCTGTCCAAAGTTGTACAATGTCAGCCCGAATCTGTACCGCTGAAGACAGAGTTTCATGCACTAAATAAGCTATAGATGAGAATAAGCAAGCACCATCTACCCTGATATTTACTACATGGTGAGGCATTTGTACTCCATCAACATTAATTATTTCCAGAGACATAATTTTGACTATTTTTCCAGCGCATCGCGCACAAAAGCAAGGGAACGATGGGAGCAACAGAACTCTGCACACATCGCGTCCCTTCGTACCGCAAGCCGCAAGTAGTAAGTCTGTGATAAGCGGAATACCGCTACGCTTTGCACGCACGGGACGGAAGGACAATCCCGACCGCTTTTATATAGTAGATTATTGTACTGTACATTTAATTACACACACACACAGTTCTTACACACAACCACTAACCTATGAAGGCATAACCTCAGTAGGAGAGTCTTCAGGTGGTGCAGTATCTTCAGCAGGTGCATCGTTGTCTTCTTCCGCTGAAGGAGTAGGCAGTGGGTATCTGGATGCGTGGCTGAAGAACATCTTGATAGGCAGTTACTGGCGCTGTCTTTTCATGTGCGTGAGGAGGCTTTTGTAGGGTATTGCCATCTTTGATCATATCCAAGAGTTTCACCTTCTGCTGGATAGTAAGCATCTTCCTCCGGCACTTAGTTTTATTGTCAGAAGGCTTAGAAAAAGCATCACATTTAGGAGCCATCGTGGTGCTTAGATAAAAGTTCTCAGAAAGCGCATGCGTAGTGACGTAAGCGTGTATGAGAAAAAATCGCGATAGAGTGAAGTCGCGAAAGTTAAAGCGTGATATAGCGAGGGATCACTGTACATATCTATACTAATAAAAGGCAAAGCCCTCACTGACTGACTGGCTGACTGACTGACTCACTGACTCATCACTAATTCTCCAACTTCCCGTGTAGGTAGAAGGCTGAAATTTGGCAGGCTCATTCCTTACAGCTTCCTTACAAAAGTTGGGCAGGTTTCATTTCGAAATTCTATGCGTAATGGTCATAACTAGAAGCTATTGTTCCCCATTTACTGTAATGGAGTTGAGCGCGAAAGCTGTGGGGGGCGGAGTTTCATGTGACATCATCACGCCTCTCACGTATACACGCATTACGTAGAAAACCAGGAAGAGCTACAAAAAGCGCTGAAGAAAACATGCATTATATAATTAAGAAGGCAGCGAAACAATTAGAAGCGAGCGAGTGACATATAAAACCATATTCAGCGGCTCACGTGAACTGACGCAGTGCGCAGACAAAAAGCAACAGTTCCAAAGAGTGCTGAACAAAAACCGAATCACACTGCTATGCTCAAATAGACAAACCACACACCGTGGCGCAATAGTAGAGCCTTCGCCTCTAGCGCTGACGTTCGAGGTTCGATTCCCGAGAGGGGATGCACTTCGCATCCCCTTGGTCTGAGACGTATGAAAAAATATGCGGTTAACGCAGAAAGACAGATCACCAATTGAAGCTTCATGAATAATGGATACTTTATTCGCGATCAATGATTGTTTAGGTAAAGGCATACTCAGTGTATTCATTAGATGAACGGTAAAAAAGTAAGAGCGAGGGGAGGGTAACTTATTGAGGCATACAGGCAAAACCACAATAACACGCGGGCTCGATGTACTGTAGCGCGCGTCAACTAGATCTGAATTGCGCGATCACATTCGAAGAAATATTTCTTTTCAAGTTCTATTTAGCCCATATGTGTCAAACTCAAGGCCCACAGGCCACCTCTGGCCCGGCGTGTAATTATATTACGCCCCGCTCGATCATTTTATATACTGTATTATTGTTATTAATGACCCTGGGATATGAAGCGCTGGTAACACAATAAACTACAGATCCCATAATGCAGCGCTTCAGCTGCCTTGCCGAACACTTACCGCGTTAATCAAGTCTAGCTTATGATGCTGCAAGTTATTGCGAAGCTAGTCCAGACAATGCCAAAGAGAAAAGGTGATTCTCAATATAGAGCCTTTAAAAACCGATGGGAGGCCTAGTATATGTTTACTGACATTGCCGGTAAACCCGTGTGTCTCATTTGTGGAGCTAATGTGGCTGTAATTACAGAATTTAATCTCAAGACGGCACTATGAGACAAAACATCAAGATAACCTGAAAGACCTGAATGCAATGCACAAGATACAGAAAGCAGAAGAGTTAAAGAAGAATCTGACACTTCAGCAGACGTTTTTACCCATACAAAATCACAAAGTGATTTAAAGTGAAGCTACTTTTATGGGAGACACAAATGCACCACTGCAACTTGCCCCACTTTCCCTGTTGCCAAGTAATGTTGAACCAAGTCGGCACAACGGTGTTCCCAAATACGCACTTTGTTGATAAACTGAGCACACTGCGCACTGAGTTCGCACGGCGCTTTGAAGAACAAAAATAGAATTTTGAGTTGTTTCGCAACCCATTTGCCGTCGATGTGGAAACTGCACCTGTGCAGATTCAGATGGAGGTGACTGAGCTGCAGTGTAATGGCACACTGAAGGCAAAGTACGATACTGCACGACCCGCACAGTTTATTCACTCCATTCCCGCACAAATGCTCCAGCTCCGTCTACATGCGGCTCGAACCTTGTGTACGTTTGGTACTTAAAAGTCTGCTTAAAAGTCATTAAAAATATGGAGAAAACAATACATAAATTGGTGCCCTTTTTAGATATTTTAAGTCCATCATAACATGTAATGAAGTAGACCCTCACATTAACTGTAGTATTTAATTAAATTTCTTCTTCAGGTTTTGTGAGTCACTTAAACTGCAAAAATAAAAATGGTGCTAGCCGCATGACCTGTTGAATGTATTTAAAATCAAAACTTTTTTTAAAAAAATTCTAATTTATGAGCACAAATTAAGTTAGATTTCTGCCTAAAAACACATCTTGAATCTTAATTGGAAGACATGTGGGAATATTGCAGCATATGCAGTGTTCTAAAACAAGTAATCAAAACAAAGAAAATGAAAATAATTTAATAGTAAATTATTTTAAATATACTAGCAATAAAGAGTAAAGCATTATTTAAGTAGTGGTTATTGCAACTTTCTTACAGTTGCTAAAATCTTGTCTTAATTCCCCCCATCTGGACATTGCCATTGGTGTGTATTTAAGGAAGATGGCAGCTGAGCACCTGTGAGATGTCTTTTTCTTAAACTACAGACTCTAATGTTCTTATCCTCTTGTGCAGTTCTGTATCCGAGGCTTCCACTTTATTTGCTGTCTTGGTTAAATCCAGTTTGCCATCTTCTTTCAAGACATTTGTATGAAATCTTCAATTTCATAACAGTCTGTTCCTGGGATATCCTTCACTTTTCAAAACAACACTAAACTGATGTGCTTCTTAAGAAAGGTGTTTTGTTTTGGCAATTTTCTAACACAGAATTGAACTTTAGGAATGCCAGTACTTTGCAGACCAAGGAAAGGCAATATACTTGTTTTATTACACATAATAACGACTTCTGATGTGTTAACACGATGACAACCATTTCTCTGCATGGTTTGTTAAGGAAGAACTAAGAGAGTTGATAATAAGAGCACTGGAATAGTGAATATGGAAAATGACATTTTTCAGTTATATGTAAATGATAAATTATAAACCATTCATTACAAGCAGTGATACCCCTTTGCAAAACGTAATGTTTTGGCTATATTTTTAAATCAATTTGATAGCACCTTGATAAATTATCAATTAATATGAATCAATGTCAATTTCTGGGTAATATATATATACATCTATGTATGCTTTAGGTATTCATCTAAAGTTTAGGTGGTACCGTATTTCGAGAATTCAGATCAATGATTGATGCAAAATGAAACTGCAGATTTTCATCAAGGTATGATAATAATATACAGCAGATGATGTAAATTCATATGCATCTAAATGCTCATTAATAGTGATTACAGAACCCTGTGGAGCTGGGTCAGCTAAACCATCTCTTTTGTTTCTGATCTCAGTGTTGATGCTTTGTGCTTTTTTCTTCCATTAGGTAGACAGAAACACCTTGTAAACAGTAATAAATATTTCATTACTGTTATTATTTTAAAAGGTGTGTTTTCGACCTGGGGAGGGCTCCTCTAAGTTTGTTTCAGATTTAGCTTCAGCACATGGCTAATTATCCATGCAAATTGACCAAGCAGCATTGTACATATATATCCGGTGGCATAATTTTCATTATAGTCTGCTAATATACTCCTCAAATGAAAATACTATTTTTTTTTAGACACATGCAGGGTCAGAAGCTGATGTACTGATTAGGTCATGACATCAGGTATACCTAAAGCATCTTGTCAATGATCTTACAGTATACCTATGTGAAAGTGCTGTGTATGGCTGCTTCTGCTTTGCATGTCATGCTTGCCTTGCAAAACATTATGGGGTGCTGGGAAAAAATGTTTTTGTAAGCCAACAGTAGGGTGAAATTACAGGAAAATGTTAGGCAAATTAGGTCACTGGTGAGTACAGCATATTTGCTGTAAAAAATAGCTTTTGCGAATTTTGCCGCTCAACACTATTCATGAATTATGATTTTGTCATTTTCTTATGCTGTAAACCTCAATTCTAGCCAAAGTCGGTTATTGCTGTCTTTATCTGCTGTGACTTGAAAAGTCTTGTTTTCAGTGTAAAGACCTCTCTTCATAAAGCTGATAAATATGACATTGATTTATATAGAATTGTGCCTTTTGATTTCAAACAACAATCTATTTTCTCAATAAAAAACAATATTCAGTGGAATCTTAAAAGTACCTCTTATGAGAATGATCTATGAGTCACAGTGTAATGGTCACTGTCTACATTCAGACAGTGTTCAGAAGCCATTAAGAAGGCCAACAGAATGTTAGGTTATATAGCACAATATGTAGAGTACATGTCAAATAAGGTTATGGTTAAGCTTTGTAATGCACTGGTGAAACCTCATGTGGAGTACTATGTACACGTTTGGTCTCTGACCTACAAAAAAGACATTGAAGGTCTAGAAAAAGGCCAAAGGAGAGTGACTAGGCTAATTCTGGGACTGAGAAGTTTGAGCAATGAGGAAAGATTATAGGAGTTGAACCTTTCCAGTTTAAGAAGAGATTATGAGATGACATGATAGAAGTTTGTAACATTATGAAAGGATTTAGCACTGTGGATCAAGACTATTACTTTAAAATACGTTCAACAAGAGCACAGGGACATAGCTGGAAACTTGTTAAAGGTAAATTTCACACAAACATTGGAAAGTTTTTCTTCACACAAAGAACCATGGTCACATGGAATACATTAGGTGTATTGAACTAGCAGTCTTTGTTGGGCTAAATGGCTTGTTCTAGACAAAATATTTTTAATGAAAGCAAAAAATGACCAAACCAGACTTCACAGATTGTTTCTATCCAGAGTATATTTCCATTATCTGTGTTTCTAATCCCTGTAAAGTTTCTGTCACTTTACAGCGAGTAGCTGAACTCACACAAAGATTGAATCCCTGCACAAGACGGTCATGTTAAATTAATTTTTCTATGAGTGATAAAAGTATAGGGTTAGTTTATTTATACCTCAGATATAGCATAGTTATTAAAATTTTTAAAAGTCAACAATGTTACATTAATGAACATAGAATGTAAACACAGTAATAGTTATGGCTGTTGCAAAGTTAGTTACATTTGTGTCATGAAAAAAAAAATTGATTACTGTAACAAAAAATACCTATAATGAAATGTTTCAGGATAAAATAGAAACCACTCTTCAAAGATGTCATTTGTTTCCTGAAGCAAAAGTAAAGCAGTAACTTTTGGTTAAACAAGCTACTACAACTTACTCCACAAGAATCTGCTCAAGAGGAATAAATTATTCTTAAACTGTCATCATAAACTTGTTTTCTTTTTCATAAAAAGGGTAGTTTTGATCAGATAGGACCAGGTAAGTATCAGTAGTTTAATGTAGTTTTAAAGGCATTCATCATTTTTTTATTTTTGTCAAAAGTGTTTGTTTTTTTCTTTCCTAACCTTTTACATCGAGTCTTGTTTTCTCATTGAATGAGGTAAATGTGAAGCTTCAGAAATTCTGTTTTCCTTCAGGCTAAAGATGTGGCCTGGGTAATTGGTATCATTCTGTCCCTTGGTAGCAGTTTGACCTACAACTACTGCGTCAGATAACACTGCATATGAACAGCAGCTTTACTGTAGATCTTTCATCTAGCAGTTACCTTAACTGTCTTGACCCATCATCATGGATTTTTCTTTTTCTTTAAATTTTGTAGCAGACATTTGCATTCCCAAGGCACCCCCTGTTATCAGACAATCATTCAGGAGCATTTGGTTGGAGGATGCCCACTGGTTGGAAGTGCTCAATTAGGTAACTAGGTGACCAAAAACATCATGTACAACTATTTTATAAAATACAGTTATTTTAAGACAATGAATCATTCAGGATTAGAATACTAAAAATCACTACAGCAGTTGTGTACTGCACACGATAAAGCAAGTGTTCATTGTTTCATTTCATTATGGATGAAATAAATAATTGAGTTACAGTGTTCATATGTTTTTAAATACCAAAACAATAGACTGCTTCCTTTTCATTTTTTCAGTTTGTCTTAGAACTGCACAGTTTGACTAGTGTTATATAAACAATAAGATTATGGCCTTTCAATAATGGTGAATTAACTATGGCCTTTCAATAATGGTAAATTAAGATGTTATTATCTGTTAAAATCTCTGTTTTCACAAGAACGACAAATCATAAAAGTTTGAGGCAGCCACCTGTGTAATGTGCCTTGGCTGCAAAAAGGTATGTAAAGAGAGTGAGTTATTCATAAGACTGAGTCCAAAACAGAACTGCGGTATTGAATCAAGATGGTGGCTTTAAAGGCCATTGTAGGAAGTGAATTCAATAGAGGCTGGACCGGAAAGTGGCGTCAACAGAGGCGGGACCAGAAGTGACATCATCAAAGGTGCCGGAAGTGATATCATCAAAGGCGTCACAACTCTGCAGGATTACCCAAGAATGGTCTGCAAGGGATTGAGAAAGACAGTTAGTGCACCCTGCCGTCCCCTGGTCAGATGTGGAATTGCCATTATTCAGGACCTTTAGTTGACTCCTACTCACACATGTGTGACACCTATTTACAGCATGTCTTTGCTGAGGATCTTTGGTGCTCTGCTGCAGTACAGAGTGTGTACCGTGTGCTGACATCATGTTTATTCTTGGATTGTACTGAGAACTGGAGGATGAAAGAAAAATGGCTTTAATGTACTGTTTGCTATCAAAATGCTGCTTTTTGTTTTCCAGTATGAGGCAGCATACTACTTTAGAGGTTTTATTTAGAATGTTTGGTTATATAGCACTATGTGTAGAGTACAAGTCAAAAGAAGTTATGCTTAAGTTATGTATTGCAATATGAGGGCCCTCCTGGAGTAGTGTGTCCCGATTTGGGCTCCATATTACAAAAAGACATTGCAGTGCTAGGAAAGGTTCAAAGAATTGTGACTAGTATGTTTACAGGACTGAGAGTTTCAGTGTGAGCTATGAAGAAAGCTCAAAGGGGTGAAACTTTTCATTTTAAGAAAATAGAAATTAGGAGATGACACGACTGAATCATTTAAAATTATGAGGGGAATAAGTTTAATGGATCCATCTTGTTACTTTAAATTAGATTCTTCACAGGAACACAACTGAAAACTTGATGAAGACAGATTGTGCACACATGTTGGAACATTTTCTGTCACAAAAAAACCAAACATAGACACATAGAGTAAACTACCAAGCTGAGTTGTAGAGAGGACTGCTTTAGGAACCTTAAAATCTCTCAACTTGATGTTATTTTGGAGATTCAATGCAAAGAGAACTAGCAAACTTCTTAAAATTCTAATAACATCTAAAGGAATGATGCTGGGGAAAATCAATATGTCCTGCTGATTTGAGCCCATTTACAGATATAACAGCCAGATAAGAGATAATATTGCATCATTGCTTTGTTTCCCTCAATCAGTGTGTTTACGTGCATGCATATAATCTGGTTGAAGTGAATAACCTGGTTAAACAAGAAATCTGGTTTCTTAATATTTTGGATTTACATGAACAAGTAATCTTCAGGAGTTCTTCTTTGTCAGAACTCTCTGCCCTCAATAAACTGCATAAAAAAAGAGTTAAACATTATCATCAGCCTTCGTATATATGAAAATAAGCATGATGCCTCTGATCATTTTCCTGTTTCGTAAATATGTTTTATCAAACTAATGCTTTATCGTAACTTTCTGCAACAGAATTACACACAGAAAACTCATTTCTTCTTAGCTGTGTGATTGAGACCTGCAAAGAACTCAGTATGTGTGCTTGTTGCCTTACAACCTGTGCTGCTGGAATAATAATAGCACCTGTATTTTTACTTCAATGAGAAGTATTGCATTAGATTTCTTGTTACTTTAAAAATTAATTGGACTACGTAATGTACAGTTGTGCTTGAAAGTTTGTGAACCCTTTAGAATTTTCTATATTTCTGCATAAATATGACCTAAAACATCATCAGATTTTCCCTCAAGTCCTAAAATTAGATAAAGAGAGACCAGTTAAACTGGTTAAAATGAGACAAAAATATTATACTTGGTCATTTATTTATTGAGGAAAATGATCCTCTATTGACTCTATTTACTGAGGCTGGCACGACACTGGAAGGATAGACAGAATAATTAAACACGTACTATGAAGATATTTCAATGTTCCTTAAAAGTTTTAAAGAATCGTCGTTGTAAGCTTACTGATGGCTTAACGTCTATTACAGAGCTGATTGTGTGGCGATTGGGTATTTGGGGAAAGAAAAGTAAGGACAGGAATTGGAGGTTAGTACGTTTGAAAGAGACAGTACTGCTACAATAAATTATTTCATCGAAGGTGCGCATGGCACAGCAGCATCTTGTGTGAGACATGAATAGTCACTGTGCTATTGTGTTCCCATGTTTAATAACATGCTTTCATTTCAATCATCATGAAAATGATATCAAGATTAAGTTTATGATGTTCTACTTTAATGACAAAATAAAAATGTGATTAAAGTGGAAATTTCGAGATTAAAGTTGACATTTTGTGCTTTTTTCCCAACTGTGTGCCATTTTTTTTTTTGTCTGTACCCTAATAAGCTTTCATATCACACTCAGACAGTGGGCTACAACTCGCCTTTTCACTGCGACTTTGATATGACTTCTTTTTTATTTTGGCACTGTGCAACTTTGTGAACTTGAGTTTTCGAGTTTCTCAGACACGCTATGTTGATCAATCAACTTCCTTTTGTTGATTATACCACTGTTTAAATCAACAAATAGTATGTTTTTCCTTTGCCTCCACTTGGTATTCGCTGAAACTCTTATAAATTTTCCCCCGTGCCTTTCCTATTGTCTTTTCACAGAACGCTAAGCTTAAGGGCTGTTTATATTGATTTGCAGATTCGAAGAGGTGTAATTCTGGGAGGAATTGGGGCTGGACAGCAGGCGCGTGCACGTGCGTTACTTTTCACACTGACTGGGATTTATGTAGCGGAAGAACGTGGAAGTTGGAGTACGCACAGATTCCTGCATCTGGATTTTTCTGTGCGCAAGCACATTTCGGCTTTTGTGCTTACGTCATGTTATAGTGCCAATTCTACGCACGGTGTTATGCATGAGACCCCAGGTCAGCTAGAGTAGGAGATCATGTTCAGTCTTAGGTAGTAACATTTCTTCTTTCCCCAGGAATGGTGCTGAGACTGCAGTGCAAGAATCCTGTGCTGTATATTGAGCACCATTGAATTAATAAACTCTGGATATGGGTCCAAAGCAGCATGTGTCACTGCTTCATGGGTAGACAGCTCTGCTGTAGTGGACAGGAGCAGGATTAAATTCTATGAGAGTGGGCCTTGTGGATGCTTTATAATTATTCTCATTAACAATATATGAAACATAATGAACATTTTTCTGTAGCTTTTTTTACTTTGTTAATCCCTAAGGGAAAATGTCTTTTCACATGACCTTTGGGAGTCAGCCATTGTACAGCACCCCAGGGAGCAATTTTCAGTTTAAGGGTCTTGCTCAAGGGCCCAGCAGAATAGGATCCCTTCTGACAGTCATGGGATTTGAACTATCAACCTTCCAGATACCAGCGTAGATCCATAGCCACCGAATCACAACTCTGTGGTGTACATGTAAGTGCCACACACTAGTTCATGGTATAAGTGGCGTATCCAAAGATGCTTGTGCAAATGCAGTTTCTTCCTTGTCTTCAAATGTATGTTTTATAGTATTTAAGAATATCTAAACAACTCTTACACTTATGTTCAAAAATTCCTTTATGCCAGTGTCACTTTATGGCTGTATTATATTTTTTTCCAAAAGTGAACTACATTTACAGTATTATTTTTATTTTGCTCAGTTTCTATTACTTATTAAAATATTTCTCTGAAGCCATCTATTGTAAATAAATGACTCATTACAAGTATTATTACCTTTACTTCTTAAAATGTAAAGCAGCTAAAGCTCCCGCTATCAAAAATCCCCTACTGTTGTGGTTAAAATTTTTCACTTTATCTAATCTGATAAAATCATGTAAGCATCATTGTAAAATCCTACTTTTATCATGAGCAGCAAATAAAAAGATATCTACATTATCATCCAAAGTCATCAAAGGACAGAAAATAACAAGGCATTTTTAGCCTTCTATTCAGGTCTCAATTCCATATCCTGCTGCAGAGATCCTAATTTGTCTGGTATGGTACATTACTTCTGTCAGCACTTGCATAAATGTCTTTCTATAACTGAATTATTTTAGTAAAAAAAGAACTTTAGTGTAGATTGGAATCTTTGCAGTCTGCTTTTATACAGAAAAAAAAAAAAAACACGATCAGGATCTCTGTTACAGGAGAAGTACAATCAAAGGATAAATCAGGATGGTTTGTTGGACATTAGTCTAGCATGGAAAAATATATCAGCTTGTAAGGCTGGTACTTTTAGAATAATTTTAGCTTTACCGTAATACTTTTGATATTTCATTTATGGAAGTTGTGTTCTATTAGAATACAAATTACTTCAATTTGTAGAATAAAAAGAATTACTAAAAACTGATATTGTACATTATCAAATTATTTAAAGTCAGTTGTCATTTTCTGTATTTTTATTTCAATTCCAATTTATAGTACCTTTAGATCATTCAGACTTCAGTCAAAGTTTCATATTAATCTTTTATCTGAACTTCAACTTTGTGGCCCAGATGAGACTTACATAGTGTTTTTTTCTTTTTTATTTCTTTCTGAGCAAATTAATTCCTTTTTGTGAACTTACTAAATGTCCAGTATGTTTATTAGAATATTTTCTCAAATTTTAAAATCATTTATTAAACCCATTCAAGTGAAATGTTCCATTTTCTTTATGACTTTTATAGAGTAAATAGTTATTTAATGCACATTAACCTAGCTTTAGTACTACATTGAAATCAACATTCAACATTGAAGCTTATTTGTTTTTTTAACAAATAAGAGATTTTGCTATTCATCCTTATCCTTTAGTTAAAATGTTACCTATCAAAAGTAAGATATTTAATATATAACACTTTTTTCATCACATTAATAAAACAGGTCATTACTACAAGGTATATATACAGTAAATGGTCAATTGATATATACCCACACTTAAACCTTTACTTTTGCAGTAATGGCTATTAAACTGAACAAAGAAAAGCAGAAGACATAAGAGTTAGAAGACATAAACGAAACAACACTGGCCCAGTTCTCACCTGGTTGTCCTGCCCACAGGCAGTTCCAGATTGAGTGGGTCTATTTTAGTCACTTCCCTGTTGACTTAAGGGTGTTTCAGATGTTCACACATGTGGCTGAAAAAGGTGACCTTATGATGTGTTCACAGAATTTATTATATAAGACAAGGGACATTTTAAAAGTGACACAGCTGAATAAAAAATCCAAAATCCTTATTCTAAAACATAATAATATATTTCATGCCTCATTAAATAGATTACACTACAGTCAGCCAAGGGACAATGTCATGATGCATTTTATATTTGCAATGCATTCAATTAAATTCACCAAGCATTAAGAATTATAGAGCCCTCATTTTTTGAATGTAATGAACAGTAAATTACAGGTGAAGTACATACTGTAATGGCAAAGAATCACTATTGCAGTGAAATGTGAGTTATGTGCATTAATGAAATATTCACAATTAGTTTACCCCTATTTTGAAAAATCCAGGGTTTTGTTGCTGCCTCAGATGTGTTTTCTTTTTATTTCATTTTTTTATTGTTTTTTAAGTATTATTTTTTACATTTTGATATTATTTTGTTTTTTTATTATGCTAAGAGTATTTTTGTCACATTATGTTAATTATGTATTTATTAGTGTTTCACATTATATGCTTTGTTCTCTTTGTGTTGAGCCTAAAGGGGGTGGGGACACCTGATAAGCTAGCTGTAGAGTTACCCCCAGGGTTATAAATAACTGAATAATCCACAAGCTAGCTGCCATGGCATTAGTTTTGACTTCTGTTGTTGGGATAACCTTTTGGATGCCTGTTGCAGTAAGTCCTTTCTTTTTTAATGCTTCTGTTGTTTCAGTATTTTGGCTCTGGTTTTTGATTTTGTTTTTAGATTTTGGACTTGGACTTCTTTGCTTGGATATTTGTCTTTTTAGGGCATACCTTTTGCAATCCTTTTTCACTTTACTCTTTCATTTCTTTAATCAGTTCTCCAGACTCAAAAAAGCAAACAAGGCAAAGTCCATTTGCATAGAGTCCCAACACCTTATCACAGAGTTGGATGGCTACCAGCTTGAACAGGCTGGCTGACATATTTCTGAAAATCTTCCCTTTTTCAGAGCCAAGTCAAGCCACTGGGTATGAAAGGAGTATACAGCCCATAAATATTTAATAACTAACAAAAAAAGGGGACTGTGAATACAGGCATCCTTTATTAAAGTCATGTTCATAATAATGATATAGTTTAAGTAGTCAAGTGAGTTATGTGGAAATAAATCACTCATTTATTCATGTGTATGAATAAATATGATAAAAGAAAACATTTAAAGAAAAAAAAAGCTCAAAGACCTGTTCCCTTGTCCAGGCTGCTTGAAGTTAATGGCATGGCAAGGGCTTTTGATTTAAAACACAAAAATGCAACAGAAGTACCAGTTGTTTTCCATTCACGTTCTTCCGGACTCTTCCAGGGATTTAAGGAATTCTTCCAAAAAGAAACATTAATCAAAAGAAACTAGCCTGGAGATGACGTCATCACTGAGCCAGCAGCAGTACGACTCCACATTCCATCATTCTAATGAGCAACTTCTGTGCCAATTACAGGGAAAACCATAAAAATGACAAGCCTCATACAATAGTTATTATGAGTGGCTGCCAAGTAGCTTTATGAGCTATGGGCAAAAACTGTTCCAGAATCTATTGGTGCAAGTCTTAATGATCTTAAAACATTTGTCAGAACAGAGGCAACAGAAGAGTGACTATGCAGAATAATGCTTTTAGCTTTTCCAGAGCAATGTGTATATGTCCTGAACAGCAAGAAGCTGTGTGCCAGGGATTTTCTGAGCCATCTTCACCAAGATGCAGTACCAGGATGTAATGCAGCCAGTGAAGATGGACTCCACCGTACACCTAGATAATAAGTTGGTAAGCACAGACAGAATATCTTTCCTAGATTGTGCCGTTCGTTTTGATGATGATTTTGTGACAGAACTGTTGTAGAAAATACTTATACTTTAAAGAAAAGTCTTGAGCCATCGTTATATATGAAATTCAAACAAGGACATCCTTTGTTTACACCTACAGGTGGTCTCCCTATATGCTCTTGTTAGTGCAGCATGACAGTCTGAAGAAATCATGCAGAGCACTTGCTTTTATCAGATAGGTTCGTTTACATAACACATTTGAATATACAGTATTTTAATTATCACCAATCATCTTTAGCTAAATGGTATGCTCCAGAAACACAGATCTGAATTAAGAATTATGTAAATTCTCAAACTTATTAAACAATTTACAAGTCCTAAGTATAAGAAATAAAACTTCTAATATGTGAACCGTTATCAGAGAACGAAATACAGTTAGTTAAATAAAGTTAAATATTGTATATGATCTGACTTTCCAACTTAAAATATGCTGGTACAAGTGAAATAAGGATGTCCTATGTTTAACAAGCAGGCAGTTTCAAGCACTTTTTCTTTTCTTTTATATTATCTGAGTGTTTTTTTTTTGTGGTGAGAAACAATTCAAGTTGTTAAAAGGTAATAAAAAGTGAAAAATACTTCAATCTCAAACCTGAATATCTAATGCTAAAAATAAGAACAAATGGATCTTCAAATCTGAGAGGTATGGGGCAGAGCCATTCAAGCTGAGGCATCACTGCAAAGACCAGACCTCAGCACCATTGAGTTCATGTGGCATGTAGTGGAAACCTTAAGAGAGGTGTGATCTCAAATATCAATGAACAGAAATACTCAAAGATACATGGACAATGCTAATTTCAAGCTATTGCTACTAAATGTGATTCAAGAAAGTTGTAAGTCATGAAATGCACATGCTTTTTCACACAGGTGTTATGCATGCAAGTGTATTTTTAATAAAAGTGATGATGAAAACTATGTTATGTGTCTTCTGTCATCTGAAGATGGTTCTATCTAATTTTAAGATCCAAAGTGGACTAGATGATGTCCTAGTGTAGTTGATGGTGAGTAAGGAAGGATTAAGCATGGGTCAAACGCATGCCGAAAGAAATCTCTATGTTGTTTGTTTTAAAAGATTTAGTGAAAATTCAAAGCAAACAGTCCACACAAGAATAAAGAAAAAAGGTTGGTACACACGTAGAGTAAAAGGCAAACAAAATTGGAAAAAAAGTCACTTCTCTAAACTTCAGTTGTTTCAGTACTTAAAAATTCTTTACTTCAAATTCAGTGTGCTCCAAACGTACGGCACTGCACATTCAATAAAGCATATTAACTTTCATACTATTGAGCATGTTTAGGCTCGGTTTAAAACCGTGTGCCCTCCATGCCTTACTCTTGGCAAGGCAGGTCACTAACTAAGACTAATCTATAGTTAGAGAGACAAGAAATAGTTAGAATATACCAATTCAGTTCAGCTTGTGGGGGCTGTAAGACCCTCCTATAGACTATGCACCAATTTATAATCAAACATTTAATGACTTAAATAAGTAGCAAATGGCTCTTACACCTAATTTGTAGAGAATAGTTCACTTGACTATACATAAGTGGATATATACATCTACTTTATATACATTTATTGCTTACTTTATAGAATCTTATTTCTAAATAAAATATAATATCTTGACTTAAAGCTAACACAAATTGTCTGACAGCTTTACAGTTGCCACAGTTTAAAACTGTTTAATATGGAAATGAAGCCAAAGAAAAATTTACGTAGAAGCCTTCCAAAAATATAAAATTTTCTATAATTGTTAACTTCTGAAAACTTTCTCCTCGGGATCCAATATTTGCCACAGGCTTAAAACCTTCCAAGGAAAATGCTGATTTCTAATAGTTGAAAAAGATAATTATTATCTATCCGAAGAAAAAAATGATTTACAAATTATACATTGCCCAAAAAATTGTAATAAACTGAAATTCTGTAGTTGGTCTTAGTTGTCAAATGTTTGAAGATGTTTATATAGTTATACTCCCTAAAACTGTGTGCATGATGGCTTATTCACTAAAAGTACACATTGAAGACATATGATACTCAATTACAAATGCAACTAAAGACGCTTGTTTGCATGCTTTGCAGTTAGTAAAAAGCAACATCTTCCACATGTTACATTATAAAGATACCATTTTCCTTTCCAATAACAATACAAATGAACAGGGGAAAAATAATTCTCTGATTCAGAAACTGTAGTGGTTAGTTGGACTTAGAAGACTTATTATCATTTTTTAAGACATTTCACTGATTTGAAGAATTGTATGCATACAACCAATGCAGGAACAGTCTCACACACTCACACTCATACATATTTATACCAACCTAATTTATATTTTGTCAATGACCTTATACAGGTCCTAAAGTATACATGTGCTAAATATGCAAAAAAGATTTTATGTGATTGAAAATTGTATACTTTAAATGCACAGTATGTGCTCAAAAAACAGGTATTGTGATAGTAATATATAGTCCTCATTACATATTTCCATTTTAGGGCTATAATGATGTGAAATAAGTATCCAGTAGAGCATATTTCTTTGATACCAAGGGAATAAACCTGGAATAAAATTACAATGTCATTTTTCGCTACAGCTAGAATGAACATCTAGCCCCCAAAATATCAGGTGGACTGGTGATTTGCAGAGAGCATCAAGTCTTTCAGAATAATCAGATGATGTTCTCAACACAAACACATACTGACTAAGGACAGTTAAGTCAATCTTCCATCTTTTGCTCCTCAGATATACCCGGAATCAGAGAGGACTGGGAAATATAGGAATTGCCTCCATACTTTCATTTTAAGATTCTTTATATCAACAAAAACAAGAGTAGACAATACTTGTGTAAGTACTGAGATGGTATGAAGTCTGATGGTGGTTCTTTTTATGCTGGGAAAGTACTGAGACTTAATGAATCTCTCATGCTAATTGATATTGGCTTATAAATTACTTGTGTCTGCTAGGCAATGGATTAGCATGGCATTAAATGCATCTTTTTCCCCCAAACGATGTATTTACTGTTTTCTCTAACCATACGTGATCTGTAATTGCCATAAAGTGTTTGTACTAATTAATTACATCTGTGAGCATTATGGAGGCCTAGTGTCTAATGCTAGTGCCCTACAGTCAGAATATCGGTCCAAATCCTGACCTAGGTACTGTCTGGATGTTCTCCAGTGTCTCAGAATGTATTTTTCTTAACATACTGAACGAGTTTGCCCTGTATTGAACTGGACAAAGCCGGATTCCTGTTTTTAACTTAATGCTTTGGTAGCCAAGAACCCGAAAGCAGGGATGAAAAAGCATGGATGGTAACACTTGCTAACAAAAGCAATACAATTAAATTAGAAAATAAAGCTATTTAGCATTATTCATAACAATCACTGTTTTCTATATAATTTCCCCATCACTTCTTTTGTCCAAGTAGATTATGTTTTTGGGCATATTCATAGAAAAACAATGCCTATTTTCTCCTTTACCTACTTTAATTGTTCTCCAAGAACTTAAATTGAAAGAAGATACCTCATAGTCTGGGTTACGTGCTGTTTCACTAACACGGTAATAAGCCAAATGATTATGCACCAGAAACATTCAAAGACGATTTTCAGGTTGAGAACAAACTAAATCTGAGAGTTCCTATCATGATCAAATGTGCATATTTTTTCTATAATCATAGTATTACTCAAGGACAAGAAAAACCTTCCCCACAATGGAAAATAAAGTTTTCATAACTTTTTTACAATAAGTTAAACCTGTCAAAAACTCCACAAAGAGCCAAGGTTTGGGACAGCCACCTATATATTTGGTTTCCTGGCTGCAAATTGCAAGTAAATGATAGCACTGATGTGCACAAAACCGAGTCCAAAACAGAACCGAGGGAATAAGGAAAAGGTGGACGCTTTTAAAGGAAAAGACCAGAAGTAAAGTCAGAGGGGTTGGGCTCAGAAGGGTCTTCAGCCATAGGCTCAAGCCCGGACGTGACATCAAAGGGGCTGGAGCCGACCAGGTTTTCCTCTATAGGCTTGGACCTGGAAGTGACGTCAACAGGGCCAGGTAGAATCTCCCGGGGATGGTCTGCAGGAAAGTGAGAAAGAGAATCAAAGCACTCTGCCACAACCCGGTCTGATTCGGAATTGCCCTTACTCAGGCCCTTTAGCTGCTTCCCATGCGCACGTGTGTGAAAAACCAAAATACTATACAAAAAAGAATGTGTATCTTAAAAATATCCCAGTGGTAAAAACATGCAATATGTAGGGCAAATATTAATTTTGATCATGTTTATTAATCAGATTTTCATTTAGCAACCATTAAACATCTCACTATGCAAGGTACTAATGACTGATTTTATAATATTGTAGCGTCTTCCCAGACGTAATGACGATCCGAGACGGTCACTTGGTTAGTCCTTTCTTTAATAAATAAAAAACGGTTGCTGTTGGCCGCAACCACGCCGAACAGACAGAACTTAAAAAAAACAAACTCACAGCGAGAGCGACATGACCGAACTTCTCTCCTGTCTCCACCCTCCTCGTTCCAACCCCAGCGCTCCCGCCCTCCTCCTCGGCTCCACCCCCCCATCCCTCCGGAACCTCCTTTACCTTCCACTCTATTACATGAGAAATAACAGGGACAACAGAATAAATAACTGAGGGATGCAAATCACAGAACACAAACTGCAAAACAGAACTCTACAATAAAGAACAGAACGCTACACTGCTCCCTCCCCACTAAGACCCTCGTCCCGAGGGTCCCACAAAAAGTCCCTGAGGTGCCCGGGGGGTCTTCTCAGTCTCCGAGGCCTGCGGGGTGTGAACGCAGGTGGCTGTGCCTGTGGTCCCGCAGCAGGAGGGTGCAGCGCAGGGGGGGAAGTCAAAGGGTCAGCAGATGGAATAGCAGCTGGGAAGGGGGTGGTGGCCACCCGGTCCCTTTGAGAGGGCATGGGCCGCCTAGGGCTCTGTTGAGGCTGACCAGTGCCCCTGTAGGGTGCCAACCTGTCCCTGTGGAGGGCCACCGCCTTCCCCTAGGAGGGAGCTGAACTCTATAAACCACCTCTCCCAGTCTTTCAAGCACTCTACAAGGGCCCACCCAGTGGCAGTCCAACTTAGGACAGAGACCCTTCTTTTTTCGGGCTATAGACCCAGACCAGATCCCCGGCCTGGAAGTCATGACCTTTAGCCCGCATGTCATAACACCTCTTCTGTCTTATGCCTGCTTTTTGTAGCTGGTCACGGGCAAAGGCATGAGCTGAATCCATTCTGTGCTGGAGCTTGCTAGCATATTCCGGCCCTGGCGGAACAGCGGCACGTCAGGGGGTCTCCCAAAGGTCATCTCCGGTGGTGTGCGCAGTTCTCGTCCCAACATGAGCAGGGCTGGTGTGCATAGGGTGGAGTCCTGTACCGCAGACCTGTAGGCCAATAAGACGAGGGGAAGGTGAGTGTCCCAGTCCCGCTGGTGCTCTGCCGTGAGGATGGCTAACTGTTTCACCAGGGTTCGATTGAAGCGTTCAACCAAGCCGTCGCTCTGGGGTGCAATGGTGTGGTCCGGGTCTTCCGCATGCCCAGGCGTCGCATGGCTGAAAACACAGCCGACTCAAAGTTCCTTCCCTGGTCACTGTGGATGGTCTCTGCGGCTCCAAACCTTGCAAACATGCCCTCCACCAGGGCATCAGCCACGGTCTCTGCCTCCTGGTCTGGAATGGCATACGCCTCTGGCCACTTGGTAAAGTAGTCCATTGCAACAAGGATATAACGGTTCCCCTTATCTGTACAGGGGAACGGGCCCACTATGTCCACCGCGACTCTCTCCATCGGGGCTCCCACTGCCATCTGCTGAAGTTCGGCATGGGACTGATGAGGGGGACCCTTGTGCGCTGTGCAGAGGTCACAGCGACGGCAGAAGTCTTCCACGTCCCTCCTGACCTGACCCCAGTAAAACCCTTGCCTGATGCGACGGAGAGTCTTTGCCACCCCAAAGTGACCAGTCCCTGTGGCACCATGGCATGCCTGGAGGATATAGTCCCTCAGGGACCGGGAACCACCACCTGCCACCTCTCCTCTCCAGTGGCCGGCTCCTTCCAGGCCCTCTGCAGTACCCGTTCTCTACCCTAAGGGCATCAAATTTCTCAAATAGTCCTTTGGAGGCAGGAGAACACCCTGCCACCTCCTCCCACTGTGGTTTGCGGCCTGCCTCCACCCAGCGTAGCACCGGCTGTAGATCAGCGTCTAGCCCTTGTTGAGCTCTCCACTCTGTTTGGTCCAACATTTGAGTCAATCTGCAAACCGGTCCACCCCCCTCACATGTAGCATCTTGCTCCTCCTCCCCCTTGATCTCGGCCTCCCTGGCCTCTCTCTTCTCACAGTACTTGCAGCCCGCATGCACACAAGGCGTCGGGACATGGCGTCAGCATTAGTGTGCCGGGTTCCGCCCTGTGCTCCACTGTGAAGGAATACGATGCCAGCTCCTCAAGCCAGCGGGCTATCTGGCCCTCTGGTTCTTTAAAGGACATCAGCCACTGTAGGGCAGAGTGGTCGGAACGGACGGTGAAAGGGAGGCCGCACAGGTAGTACCTGAAATGTCCTATGGCCTTAACAACTGCAAGGAGCTCCCTGCGGTCACGCAATAGCGCCGCTCAGCTTTGTTGAAAGTCCTGCTAAACTAGGCCACTACTTTTTCTCCTTCTTCCCCTACTTGGCTCAGGACACCCCCCATCCCAACACCACTGGCATCCGTGTCAAGGATGAACGGCCGACTGGGGTCGGGGGTGAGGATCGGAGCGTTGTCAGTGCCATCTTCAAGGAGCTGAAGGCCTGCTCGCACTCTGGTGTCCACACAAAGTCACAGCCCTTTCCCTGCAGGCGGAACAGGGGTGCAGCTATACAGGAGAACCCCCTGACGAACCGCCTGTAATAGGAGGCCAGCCCAAGGAAGCTCTTCAAGTCCTTGATGCTGGTAGGCGTCGACCAGTCCTTACCGATCGGACCTTGTCCTCCAAAGTGCTGATCCCCTCACCCCCGATCCTGTGTCCCAAAAATTCCAGTTCCTTCCTCATGAAGCAGCACTTTTCTGGGTGCAGCTTCAGTCCTGCTGCTGCTATCCTCTGTAGGACTCTCCTCAGCGAACTCAGTGCCGCCTCGAAGGAGCCCCCATGCACAAGAATATCGTCCAAATAAACCAAGCATTCTTGGCGGGGAATGGCATCCAGGACCCTTTCCATTAGCCGCTCAAATGTGGCTGGGGCGTTACAAAGGCCAAAGCTGAGGACCTTGAACTGCCACAACCCCGCCCGGTGCAGAAAGCGGTCTTGGACGGGCCTCTGGGCTGAGTGGGACCTGCCAATAACCGCTGCGTAGGTCTAATGAGGAGAACCACGATGACCCGACACCAGATCCAAGGACTCATCTATGCGGGGTAGCGGGTACGAGTCTTTTTTAGTCACACTGTTCAGAGGCCTGTAGTCTACGCAGAACCTCATTTTCTGACTCTTCTTTTTGTGGACCATCACAACCCCCGAAGCCCACGGGCTATTGGACGGCTCAATGATCCCTGCGTTGAGCATTTCCTCAATCGCCGTGTCAGCGGCCTCCTGATGTGCCAGGGGGAGGCGGCGGGGGCGTGTCTTGATCGGCGCGGCCCCTGTGTCGATCTCATGGTGGACCAGGTGTGTCAGGCCGGTCTCTTCTGAGAGTGCGAAGATGTCCTTGAATTCCCACAACACCTGCCACAGCTGCTCTTGTTGCTCGGGTTGCAGGCCATCACAGCTGCGCCTCCAGATCTCTTTCACTGCCGTCAACCTGTCAGCCTCCCCCGACACCGGCTGTTGGACCAAGGACTGTGGCTGTACATCTCCCCTGGTGTGGATGACAGGGTGCACGGGACAGGCGGGTCCACCTGCAGGGGTAAGTCCTCCATCTGATGGGTCCCCGCTGCTTTCGATGCCGCTGGAGGTGAGCTTTGGGACTGCGCAGGTCGGACCATCTGCACCATGGGACCCCGGGAACTGTAGTGTGTTTTTCCCCAAGTCCAGTACACACCGAGCTGCCCTTAGAAAGTCTAGGCCTAATATGCACTCATCCTGTACAGCTGCAACCCACACCTTAAAGTCCACTACTAGGCCACCTACCCGGATGTTCACCAGCCCCCGCCCCAGCATGGGAGTTAACTCCCCCGTCACAGTTCGAAGCTTGACAGATGTGGCTTCCAACTGCGTCCCTGCTGGAACCATGTCGGGTCTGAGGAGCGTGGCAGTGGAGCCCGTATCTATTAGAGCTACACAGAGCGCCCCCTTCAGGGTGATAGGGACATGGCAGAAGTCCCCAACATGAGTCCAGCCGACGACCCTGATCCATTCAGCGCCGTCGTCTGCTTCTTGGGAAAGCTGAGCCATACTTTCCGGCTTTGCAAGTGGGCTCTACCCCACGGACCCACGGAGTGGGACGGATGAGTAGGGGTCTGCGCCGTCCCTTCTACGCAGACCCTGGGCGTTTCCCTGTCGGTCAGCACGCTTTGGGCACTGCGCTGATGTGGCCGCCCTGGCCGCACACCCAGCAGACAAGATCTCCGGGCGAGGTCGGCTGCTCTGCGGGGCTGGAGTGACACAGCTCGAATCATCTCTGTCAGCTCGCTGACCCACGCCGGCCTCTCTGGTCCTTGAATTTCCCTACCCACGGCCCTTGCAACAGGGCTACAGGTGAAGGCATCAGTCTCAACCGTAGCTCCCACTAGCTCCCTCTCCAGCGCTATCTCTAAAGCGTTCTGCAGCGTGCGAGGGTGGGCCAGCTGCGTCTGTACCCGCAGATCCCTCGGGGACAGAGCCGGATGAATTGGTCCCTTGCAAGCTCGCTCTGCACCACGGCTGGCATGTGCGAGTAAGCCCTCCGTCAGTGTTTCAATCTCTGCAGCTAAAACGCGGGCGCTCCCTGTCAGTCTCTGTCTATTAGCTAGTTCAGAGCGCAGGACAGCGGGCTGATTAAATTGTCCAAACCGCCGCTGCAAGGCCCCAACTAAGGCCTCATAGTCACCCCGTTCTTCTGGGCTAAGTAACAGCAGACAGCGCGAGGCATCATCCGTGAGGCACAGAGCCAGCTGAAGTGCTTTGATGTCTTCGGACCATCCCGCAGCCTTCGCCAGCAGTTCAAATTGGGCATAAAAGGCCTCCCAGTCAGTCTTACCAGAATATTTCGGCGTTTTCATCTGCGGCTGGACACATAGGGGGCCGCCATTTCTGTTTCCGTTCAGCTTCCCCTCCTTCCTGGTGAGTATTTGAGCGCCAGCGCCGTCCCCCGCCAACCCCGCGCTGAATCCGGCCAGCAGCTAGCTTCCTGGCCGTCTGCCTCAGGCGAGCTACGTGCTCCGTATCCCAGAGAGCGTCTATCCTACGTCCCGGATAATCAGCGTTATCACCGTACTCCACCTCCTCCTTGACTTTTGGTCGAGCGCCTGCGTTGTCCCGCTGTGCGGCCATGCTGCTCACGGTGATAGCAGGGTTAGCTGGAAGCTGCTAGATAGCTCACCCGAAAGCCGAGCACAATCCGCCGGTGTTTACTTCTGACACCAGTGTAGCGTCTTCCCAGACGTAATGACGATCCGAGACGGTCACTTGGTTAGTCCTTTCTTTAATAAATAAAAAACGGTTGCTGTTGGCCGCAACCACGCCGAACAGACAGAACTTAAAAAAAACAAACTCACAGCGAGAGCGACATGACCGAACTTCTCTCCTGTCTCCACCCTCCTCGTTCCAACCCCAGCGCTCCCGCCCTCCTCCTCGGCTCCACCCCCCCATCCCTCCGGAACCTCCTTTACCTTCCACTCTATTACATGAGAAATAACAGGGACAACAGAATAAATAACTGAGGGATGCAAATCACAGAACACAAACTGCAAAACAGAACTCTACAATAAAGAACAGAACGCTACAATATAAAATGACTATTTTCAAACTTATGAAACAGAATTTATATCGGAGAGGATGAACAGGGCCATTAAGGTTTCATCAACCCCAATGACTGTGTGTACTTCTTGAATTCTGTATGTAACTTATCTTGAACAACAATGTTTTCAATAACATTAGATATATTGCTATCATGTTGGATTAAACAAAGCTGTGAACTTTTAAATCATTTAGTTTGCATAAAAATATCATTTGATAACATTTTTAACCATAGGCAGAGTACAATCGTTAAGTCAAAAGTTTAATTCAAGTAGGGCGAACCACTCTCTTTTTCCTTTTCAACTCTCTCCTTGTCATTTACCTCAAGTGATATTTTAGCATGGACAACCATCGATGCCAAAATGAAAAGCAATCCAACATTTAAAATAAACTGAAATGCAAAGCATATTTGTGTCATGACATAATTGGAAAAAAAAGATGAATTGCCTTTCAATGTGGCACACAGTGAAGTGCTTTGCATTAATCTCCAAAAGTAAATGAAATTCAAATGACCAATCAGAATCAAGAGATGGAGCTTAGGGGGGTGTCAATAATTGGTGCATGAGGTGTTCCAATAAAGGCTGTTTATTCTCAATCAGAGTCAAAAATACATGATCTAAAATAAGTACATATTATATTAAACACTGAGATGAGGGACAAAAAGAAATATTGTGCTGAATGAGAAACTTGAGCCCTTAGGCAAATGGGCATTTTTATTGTTTTACTCAAAAAAGATCCTTCCCTCTTAGGGCTGAAATATACTTGATGCTACACTGATCATTAGCAACAAACAACAGATTATTTAACCCAAAACATGTACGCTTGCAGATGCTGCTGCTATGCAAGCAGTGGACCGACAATACTTGCACACATACTTTATGTAAATGTGGAGGATTCCACCAGGTGCCAATGCGAGATGCTGTTGTGAAGGTGCAAAAAAACAAAGATGGGAACAGCGACACAGAAGATGGCGTGTGAGGTTTTTAAATGTATTGCATCATTACAATGGGGAATATGCTATGCTTGTATTGCCTATACCAGAAATGGATGACTAAAAACACCATGAATACTTTCATATATAAACATTTAGAATTGGATGATTTGCTTCACCACATCAAACCATTCATCAAATATCAAAGCACGCACATTGATCCTGTTAGAGATGTAACGCAGCTTACCATCACACTATGTTAGCTTGCCATGGCTGAATCCCCACTTCTTTTCTCAGACATTTTCCGTTTTGCTCAGATCTACCTCGAATCTCGAATTTCCTTCCATTTTGTCTTGTACATTTCCACATCCACTATCAAAGAGCTATTGATTTGATGCAACCTGTTTTGTCAGGCATGTTTGTTGGTATAGAGAAGTTGATAGTAAACAACAATGCTGATGTTACTTACTAAAACTTGAACACACACACCACCCACGTTTTTGCTGGTACTGCAACTCACACACATGTTGCATTAATTTCTGAAAACATTCTCAAGACACGTCAAAAGAGCACTGGAAATGTATGGCAGCTATGATGCGTGTACATAAGCATTCTGAAGGTGAAGTACAGTTGTGCTTGAAGGTTTCTGAACCCTTTAGAATTTTCTATATTTCTGCATAAATATGACCTAAAACATCATCAGTTTTTCACTCAAGTCCTAAAAGTAGATAAAAAGAAACCAGTTAAACAAATGAGACAAAAATATTATACTTGGTCATTTATTTATTGAGGAAAATGATCGAATCTATACTAATAAAAGGCAAAGCCCTCACTGACTGACTGACTGACTCACTGACTCACTCACTGACTCATCGCTAATTCTCCAACTTCCCGGTAGAAGGCTGAAATTTGGCAGGCTCATTCCTTACAGCTTCCTTACAAAAGTTGGGCAGGTTTCATTTCGAAATTCTACGCATAATGGTCATAACTAGAAGTTATTTTTCTCCATTTACTGTAATGGAGTTGAGCTCTAAAGCTTTGGGGGCAGAGTTTCGTGTGACATCATCACGCCTCCCACGTAATCATGCAGTACGTAGAAAACCAGGAAGAGCTCCAAAAAGCTCTGAAGAAAACATGCATTATATAATTAAGAAGGCAGCGAAACAATTAGAAGCGAGCGAGTGACATATAAAACCATATTCAGTGGCTCACATGAACTGACGCAGTGCGCAGACAAAAAGCAACAGTTCCAAAGAGTGCTGAACAAAAACCAAATTACACTGCTACGCTCAAATAGGCAAACCACACACTGTGGCGCAGTAGTAGAGCCTTAGCCTCTAGCGCTGACGTTTGAGGTTCGATTCCCGAGAGGGGATGCACTAAGTATGTACGCACGCTTCTCGATTCATTTTACCTTCGCATCCCCTTGGTCTGAGACGTATGAAAAAATATGCGGTTAACGCAGAAAGACAGATCACCAATTGAAGCTTCATGAATAATGGATACTTTATTCGCGATCAATGATTGTTTTGGTAAAGCCATACTCAGTGTATTCATTAGATGAACGGTAAAAAAGTAAGAGCGAGGGGAGGGTAACTTATTGAGGTACACAGGCAAAACCACAATAGCACGCGGGCTCGATGTACTGTAGTGCGCGTCAACTCGATCTGAATTGCGCGATCACATTCGAAAAAATATTTCTTTTCAAGTTCTATTTAGTCCATATGTGTCAAACTCAAGGCCCACGGGCCACATCCGGTCCGGCGTGTAATTATATTACGGCCCGCTCGATCATTTTATATACTGTATTATTGTTATTAATGGCCCGGGGATATGAAGCGCTGGTAACACAATAAACTACAGATCCCATAATGCAGCGCTTCAGCTGCCTTGCCGAACACTTACCGCGTTAATCAAGTCTAGCTTATGATGCTGCAAGTTATTGCGAAGCTAGCCCACACGATGCCAAAGAGAAAAGGTGATTCTCAACATAGAGCCTTTAAAAACCGATGGGAGGCTGAGTATATGTTTACTGACATTGCCGGTAAACCCGTGTGTCTCATTTGTGGAGCTAATGTGGCTGTAATTACAGAATTTAATCTAAGACGGCACTATGAGACAAAACATCAAGATAACCTGAAAGACCTGAATGCAATGCACAAGATACAGAAAGCAGAAGAGTTAAAGAAGAATCTGACACTTCAGCAGACGTTTTTACCCGTACAAAATCACAAAGTGATTTAAAGTGAAGCTACTTTTATGGGAGACACAAATGCACCAGTGCAACTTGCCCCACTTTCCCTGTTGCCAAGTAATGTTGAACCAAGTCGGCACAACGGTGTTCCCAAATACGCACTTTGCTGATAAACTGAGCACACTGCGCACTGAGTTCGCACGGCGCTTTGGTGACTTTGAAGAACAAAAAAAGAACTTTGAGTTGTTTCGCAACCCATTTGCCGTCGATGTGGAAACTGCACCTGTGCAGATTTAGATGGAGGTGATTGAGCTGCAGTGTAATGGCACACTGAAGGCAAAGTAAGATACTGCAGGGCCCGCACAGTTTATTCACTCCATTCCCGCACAAATGCTCCAGCTCCGTCTACATGCGGCTCGAACCTTGTGTATGTTTGGTAGCACATATCTGTGTGAGAAACTCTTCTCAGTCATGAAGACTAACAAAACAGCACACAGGAGTCGCCTCACTGATGAGCACCTGCAGTCCATCCTGAGAATCTCCACAACACAGAACCTCACACCAAACATAAACAAACTTGTTGCCAAAAAAAGATGCCAGGCGTCCAGCTCTGATAAAATGACATATAAGCAAAGACAACTGAATGATTTGATTTGTTATTGCTGAAAAGAACACATTTTACTTATATTTCCAGGTTTTGTTATGCACCATGTTCATATTTGAATTTGTATAATTTTGACAGGATATATTTTTATGGAGAGCAAAATATTATAAGTTATTTAAGGTTTGAGTTGATTTATTCCGGAATAATATTCTGTCGACTCAATAAAAATTCCTTCTATTTAAAATTTAAATAGAACTTGAACAGAAACGATAGTTCATAATATCCATGCAGACTTGCACGTAAGCCCTGTAGGGACCCGTGGCCACCGCCAGGCGGCGCCCCAGTGCCTGATTATCCCGGGAGCCCGGCACTTCCGCCACACCAGGAAGTGCCGGGGATGATTTTGGAGGACACCTGGAGAGCTCGTCCAGGAAGCATATATAAGTGGCCGCCTCCCTTCAGTGAGCGGTGGATGTCGGGTGGAAGTGGACAGAGCTGGAGAGAGGACTGGAGGCGGCCAGGAAAGAAAGGTACAAGGACTGTGAGGCCTGGACATTTGGGGGAACGGTGCAGAAGGTACTGGGAAGTGCACTGAGTTTATTATCTGTAAATAGTAGTGTAAATAAACGGTGTATTGGGTGAAAACAAAGATGTCCGTCTGTCTGTGTCCGGGTCAAAGTTCACAATGTATATATGTATGGATATATATATATTGTGGACTGGGACCCGGACACAGACAGACGGACATCGTTGGCTCCACCACACACTGTTTATTTACAATAATTATTTACAATTAAAGTCACGTGCACAAACCCCAGTGCCTCCAGCACCGATTCCCCCAAAGTCCAGGCCACACAGTCTCTGTGCCTCGCTCTCTCTCCTGGCCGCCTCTAGTCCTCCCTCCAGCTCCGTCCTCTTCCACCCGACTTCTGCCTCTGACTGGAGGGAGTCAGCCCCTTAAATGGGAACTCGGATGGGCTCCAGCTGCTTCCCGGCAATCAGTCCTAGCCCCCCAGTAAGGCGGAAGTGCCGGCTGCCCACCCAGAAGCCGTCCGGGTGTCCCCTGTCGTCTTCCCCCCAGCACTTCCTGGTGTGGTGGAAGTGCTGGGCTCCAGGGTTCCTCAGGCACCTGGGAGCCGCCTGGCGGTGGTCACGGGTCCCTACAGGGCCCCCAACATAACCAGGACAGACGCCCCCTCGCGGTCTGGAGGAGGCACAAGTCCTCCTGGGTGTCGGCCGGGGACCACAATATATATGTTTATATGTGGGTGTGTGTGTGTGTGTGTGTGTATATATATATATATATATATATATATATATATATATATATATATATATATATATATGACAGCAACACTCATCACTCACAACAGTGACAAAACAATTACATTGACAATCATGTTACGTTATTTTCAAAATGTTTCCTTTTCTTTTTCATTACTTCTTTAACACACTACTTCTCCGCTGCAAAGCGCGGGTATTTTGCTAGTATTACATATTTGTGAGTGGCAACAGTATGTGAACCTCTGGGATTAGCAGTTAGTTTGAAGGTGAAATTAGAGTCGGATGTTTTCAATCAATGGGATGACATTCAGGTGTGAGTGGGCACCCTGTGCTATTTAAAGAACAGAGATCTATCAAAATCTGCTCTTCACAACACACGTGTACCATGGCACGAACAAAGGAGATTTCTGAGGACCTCAGAAAAAGAGTTGTTGATGCTCATCAGGCTGGAAAAGGTTACAAAACCATCTCTAAAGCCAGGACGGCTTACCTACATTGATGGAACAATGAATTCTGAATTATATCAGAGAATTCAATTGGAAAATGTCAGGACATCTGTCCATAAACTGAATCTCAGAAGGGGAGTCATGAAGCAAGACAACAACCCTAAGCACACAAGTCATTCTACCAAAGAATGGCTAAAGAAGAATAATGTTTTGGAATGGCCAAGTAAAAGTCCTGACCTTAATCCAATTGAAATGTTGTGGAAGGGCCTAAGGCGAGCAGTTAATGTGAGGAAACCCGCCAACATCCCAGAGTTGAAGCTGTTCTGAGTAGTGGAGGGGATAAATTATTGTATGATGCATATAGAACTAATAGTGCTTCGAAAGCAGAAAGAGAAAAAAATCATAGGAAAAAGATATCCTCATACTGATGGAGTGATGGACTGAGTATGTGAATGTTTTTTATTTAATTTTTAGTGCATTTAAGAATAGAAAACATTTAATTCTAAAATTTTGTAACATCATTTTGGCACCCCATGGATGCTGCACCCAGGGACAGATGTCCCCCCTTGCTCCCATAGTTACGCCACTGTGCCCAGGTCTTGAACAGAAACTCTAGAAAACTGTGAAACATAAGTGATGCTTCTAGAGATGTCATAGTTAATCAGGTACCTGGCTCCACCCGATCAATGTGTTCTTGTCAGGTGGCCAAAACTCTATTATGTATTTCCTTTCCCTGTAGTGTATTATTTACAAAAAGATGAGCTCTCGATAGGGTAGGACTACTGACGGCACTTGAAGATCAAGTCGGGATTATTGTGTACATACAACAATGAAATTCATATTTCTATGTCAACTCTGAACAGATGACAAAATACTAAAAACAAAAATATATTTAGTATTCTGCTATATAATAAAACACTACAGTCTGAGTGTCCAGTCCCACTGAACAATCTGATTGGTCGGTTTAGCTTTGGTCTGATTGGTCAGTTTGGTTTTGGTGATGTGACGAAAAAGGAAGTGCGAGTGAGACACAAGAGGAGGAGTAAAGGAGTATGAAGCATGCTGAGAGAGTCGCCTTCAAAGACAGCAAGTATAAAACTAGACAGGGGGTGACAAAGGTGCCTCAAAAATAATGACAGAGTGTGAGAAGCAGGCTTTACAGGAATGCGTTCAGCAGCCTTACAAATTGTGCCTAGAAACTGTCCCCAGACAAGAATGAATGACCCCTGTACCATTTGCAGAATAGATGAGTGAGAAAAGCAGCTGTGCAGGATGGATTAGGTCTTTTATTATACTGTTAACCTGGTGTTATGTCCTCAAGAGAAGGAAGCTGTGTGCTTACAATGTTCTGTGCCATCTTCACCATCGTCTACAGTGGCTTATGATCTTGTGGTGCAATACCAGTACATGATGCAGCTAGTGAGGATGGTCTCCAGTGGTGGAAATACTAGTGGATTTACTTGCTCCTGGACTGCTATTTTTACTTTCCTACTTCTACAGAGTATCCATAGCTTGCCTAAGTAACTCAGCGATGACTGTTGTGGCCGTTTTACTCTTTCAGCATTAACATATGCGAAGTGTTTGGCAAAGTGCAAATGAAAAAATAAGATAATAATGAAATGTCTGGTTGTCATAAAGATTAAGAATAAAAAAGATATGGTGATCACATCAATGATGACAGATATTTTTGTGTACTCTGTATTTAGTTAAACTGACAACTATCCACACTTCCAAATGTTAATCACACTGATCATTAGTAACAACCAACAGATTATTTAGCCCAAGAATAAACAATTTCAGCAAGACTAGAATTACACATTTCAGTGTTTCATTAAGTCACATCATTAGCTGAAGATCATTTTTTTGGAGGAGACTGCTTGAGACCACTTCCTTGCTCCTACTATTGCTGTCCCTTACTCACCCTCTTTACACTGATTGGTCATTTGCTTTCATTTACTGTAGTTTTATCACAATTAACTTATGACTGTGTAAGGCAATGACGTGCACTCCAAACACACTGAGTAAAATGTAATGTATTTAAGGCATGTTCTACCTGATGAAATGAACAGGAATTAAAATTTAATACACTTTTGTGTTGCATTTTAAATTTGCATGAATATTGTGTGTTGCACTGAAAATCAATAAATCATTTGACTAATTTCTTTTAACTCTGATGCAAAATAATTGGGCCAAAACTTGGATATTACCCATTGAATTATAGTCAATTTTGGCATTGACAGTCTTCCATATAACAGAGCACAATTTTAATAAAGTTTGACTCAGTACCATTAAAATCATGCTAGAATAATGTGTTGGAATTTCAAAACTCCAGAAATACAATATTACCAGCACATCTCAAAAACGTGTTAGTCTGAGATGGAATTCTGCTCTCAATGGTATACAAAATGGTAAAGAATACAGCCTTGCAGACTCCCGAGTTAATAGCTTTTAAGAATATCAGAATAGAGGCAAATTGCAGTGCAGTTGCTAGCTGTGATTCACAAGGAAATTGTACAATCACTGACTAAAGGTTGGAATTAACCTGAGGTCCTTTCAACTCCACAGTCAGCAGATACTGCAGTATAGTGCTGGGCATACAACAAAAAAGAGTGTAAGAGTGTAAGCAAAAACCTTATAAAATATTTTTTTCTCTAACGGGTTGGATAATGGATGGATGTATTGTATAAGAAAATGAACAGAATAAATGAGAAGTGTTACACTTGTTTTTGGTTGTACTTCAGTGTCCAAGAAAAAATCCACTCTTATTTATATCTAAATATTTCTTCACCTAGAATATCTGCACCTACAATGCATAACCAATGTGAACTGCAGCACCCACAGCTATAGTACAGAAACTGAAGATTAACTCAATATGCCATGCACAAGGTGGTTATATGAAACTAGCTGTGTACGCCCATGCTGTAAACTGCCCAGGGTCCTAGAAACTATTGAAATCGTCAGAAAATAAACTGAAATGTAGAGATGTCAGGTAATTGAAAGGAACTACTCTGGGCATCTCTCTTCTAGGAGAATTTGATTTTCTGACGTGCTCGCATTGCTTGTGCATTAACAGTGGGAGAAAAAGTAAAAGGGATACCAGTTTGCTAATGTTAGTGGCTAAGCGACGTGGTTTTTCTTCTGAGCTTTTGTTTTACTGATGTGCTAGCCTCACTTGCTTTATAGCGGCTAAGTGAGTTTTCTGTTTCCTCAGAGGCAGAGCTCTTTCCCCGACTCCACCTCTCACTTCCGTGCTGGACAGACACACACACTTCCATGCATAGACGTTCATGTATAAGACCAGTAATGGCGCACTGACTTGAGCATTCATAGTTTTCATACTCTTTCTCTGTACGTTTAACATTTGTTTGTTCAGAGGTTGATGCGCTTGCTGCTTCCTGAGCAGCTCTTCTTTTCTCCAACCTAGTGACCCACTTCTTCTCTTCTTTCATCAGCATCTTTTCACATTAAAACTGATTAAGTCAGTGTTTGTGTTGCAACTACTAATTTTTCACTTAAGCTGGCACTTAAGTCTTCAATCTGCCTCAAGAATGATTTAAAATATGAAAAGGTAGGGGAAGTCATGGCAAAGGTGGTAGGGAATGAGAACGCATGTGCAGCATGGCTGCCCTGCTGGCTGCTGCCGAGAGTTGATTCTACAATATAATAAAATAAAAATTAAAAAAAGGAATAACCTTGGAGGTCAACCCCCCCAAAAGCGGATAGTAGATGTCACATGGTATATGTGTACCAAATTTCAGGTCAATAGTTCAAACGATTTGCGAGATGCAGCTGATTTAAAATCCTGGACAGACAAACAACCAGCCACAGTAGTGTATTATAGATATATAAGTATCTCAATATGTATCAAAAGTCATCTTTTAATATTGATTGAAAAACAGTATATACAACAAAAAGCATCATCTGAAAAGTAATGCTCATACTGAGATAAAAAGTGCAGAAAATCACAAATGGAAATAGGGTAGAAAAGAGAGACCCTTACGCTCTGCCCTCTCAAAACCATCTTTAACTAGAGGTTGCTTCAGGGGGGCAACACCACCAAAGGAAAAACAATGATAGTTTCAAGAGCAAGATAATTAGAAAACAAGAGCAGCTACCCAGTGAGCGAGTTTTATCACATCGTCAAAGACGCGTCTCACCATTAGCTCAGAAGAAGAACACATTTTAACATGCTGCTCCTTACTACCATTACATTTCCAATACAAATGGCATGCCAGGATTATTGTGGACAAGGATATAAGCAGAGAAATAGAACCTGGCCTTAATGTAAAGCCAAGAACTTAGAGAAGAACATCCTGCAAGCAAGTTTTATCTGCTTTTCAATAGTTAAATATCATTATTATCATGAAATTGAAACAAATTGAATCTGAAGTAATCAGTAACCAACTGTTACTCTTCTAATACTAAAACCACTTCTATTTATACTGTTCAAAGGAATTTAAATGTATTCCCTAGAGGATTTATCAGAGGCCAGGTTTTATCACGGACAAGAATTATAAAACGTGTCCATCTTTCTTCAGACTTCTCTGTTCAATTTATGGTCACAGGCAGAGGTGGTGGTTTATTGTTGTTTAATCATTTAGTTGAGTCCCTATGTTTGGGACCTGATGGACTAGCATGCCAGACCTTGTCATCTAAAACTGCTACTCTAGTTTCTTCAAGGTCATTTGCGTCTTAGTCTCTTTCATGCCCTACTTCTTTTTCCTTTAATTTTCCCTAGTATAAAAGTCTTCTCCAAGCAATCTTCCCTTCTTATTATGTGGTCAAAATATTTTAGCTTTTCTTTGACAATTACGCCTTCCAATGACAAGCCTTCTTAAGCATTTCTTTATTGGTTTTTTTTAGGCTTCATCTCCAAGAATTCAACACAGTGAGTCTTGTGACAAGTTGGGGTATCTGATTTCAATCAGTCATCACAGGGGACTGCACAGAACTTTGATCAGGTCCCACCAAGAACCAGGAAAGAATACCAAGGAAAGTAAAGATTAATAATGATTGCAAATTCAGTGAAGAGAATTGTTCTTCTGCACCTATATAAGGTATTAAGGGTAGAACTAAATAAAAGCTACAAAGGAGCAAATTAAAAAAGTGGAATTTTAAAGAGTTTTTAAAATGTTTCACAGTAGTAGACTGGAACATAACATAACAAAACTGTATGTTTCAGCAACATGCTGGAAATGCTGGAAGGGAAATTACTGAACTTCTAACTTGCTGATTAATCCTATTTAGTCAAAGAATATCATAGTAAAAATTCTTTTTCACATTTTTAATATCATATGTGACAAATAAATTAAAAATACAATTAGTGCTCGTTCTCCCAGTTAGAAATATTGAAAATCATTGATAAAAGGTGTTTATATGCAAATATTGCAAAAATGTGAGAAATTCTTACAGTGCCATATAAGTTGTATAATGCTGCTTATATTAAAGCAATATGCGACAGGACAGCAAAAGCACATCACCCAAGTGTGACACAATTTCAGAGTGTTAAGGGAGAGTAATCAACTAATCAGTGAGATTCAACTAATATTGGAATTACAGTATGATCAAAATGGATGTGAAAATTCTTCAGCTAGGCAATTACAATTATTTTCACATTTCAAAAGAACACAGTTAAAATATATTGCTTTTTATGTCTATTGGTATTTAAACTGATGGCATGCTTAACTGCTTTATTGTTTTAGCTCATCAGGGCTTTGTAACATTTGATTGAGGTGATAGAGGTTCTCATTACTAGTCAAAAGTGAGCAGGAGGTTTATATTGGTGCCTGTTTTAATTTGGATCAGAAGCCCCTTGTGGAGTTTCACCTCCTCTCTTTTTATGTTTTTGCAGAGGAAAGAAAATGAATTGCAAAATTGCTTGAGGGTATAATAAGCAATGAACACTTTGAATGTAAACCATTGCCCTTTATAAGTATTACATCATCTAAGCTGATCCTAGGTTATTTAAAAAGTGAAGCAGAGGTATACTTTATCTGAAATGCACATTCACAGAATATCTAAGACCACACATTTCTGAACAATGTTTTTATTATTATTCAGCAACTAACAATTGTACACTATTCTTATCATTAGACTTTGTTTTCAACGACGAAAGCAATAGCAGCAATATATTGCTACCTATTTCTCTTTTGATATTATTTTTTGTACTGTATACCAATCTGCACTGAGTACAGGGTTTAGAGCACTTGCGAGGATTTACATGTGCATTGTAGTGACAACAACGTATACTGAATAACCACACAATTTACATACATGAACATTTTAGCTAACAAAATGTAAACTTAGTTGACAGGAAGGTAATGAAACGGAAAAAGTGACTTGAGCACTGAAAAATAAATAAATGCATTTTAAAAATGTATTATTATTATTATTATTTAATATTTAAGGCAGCAGCATTCTAGCAGAAGATAAATATCTTGGGGTCTCCTTTACTTAACAAAAATGAAAATAACAGTATTACTTGATGAAAGAAAAAGTAGACCAGATTCCACAGTAGTATAGAGGTAAGAACTACACAATTAATGGGTCAATAACAGTTCAGCATACTTTCCTAAAGGAACAAACAAAATTCAAATATAAACAGCATAATAAAAGTAAGCTAGACTAAAATAGTGAGTCTTCAATCATGATTCAGATACTGAGATCAATAATGCTTATACAGTTCGGAGGCAATGTGTCTAGTTTCGCAGAGCCAGATGTATAAAAAATGACTCTGGAGACAACCATGAGTGAATTTGGCTTAAATGTTGGTGGGAACAATTAGATGGTTCACTCAGCTTGAAATCTTTAAACCAATCTGGAGCCTCATGAAGGTGGAGCGTGTGTGTGTGTAGGGGGGGATTTAAATCAGAGCAAAGAGTAACAGTGTACTTTTTAACCTGGTCCAACAGGCAGCATGACTGTGGCCGTGACGGATAAATCTTGTATTTCTGAAAAGCCTCCTAAAAAGACCTAAATGTGTGTCATGTATGTTGAAAATAAACGTAAACCTGTTGCAAAAGAAACACCTTTCTTTAAAGTCAGATTATACTTTGGCATTCAAAGACATTACTGGATTAGTGATAAAAGTGAACAATGCACTGCCGCTGGCAGTATGTGGTGTCTGTCACTCTCAGTTATGACAAAATGTGAGGTTGAAAAAAATGGAAGCTATCTCCACGAAAAGATGAATTGTAAATCATACCCAGTTAAAAGGAGGGGAAAAACTGCTGTTAAGTGAGTTGTTAAAGAAGAGTCTCAGAAAATGTAACATTTAGTCCTTAGTACACCCTAAACAGTAAATATGCCTAATGACTTTGAAGCTACTCCAGCAAAACCACAGATGAGGCTGCATAGCACAGAAAGCCACACTGCCCATCTCTCTCTTTATATATATTATGGTTTTACAGCTGGGTCTCTTGCCCAGCTGGGACACCTGGTGGATGGAAAGACTGGGAGAACAACAATACCTCCCCTGGAACATGAGAGGGCAGCCCGCTGGTTTGCATCGGGGCCACAGGAGTGGAGCTTGGAAGCTTAACCCTGTTGGGGCCCGTGACCACCACCAGGGGTGTCTGGACAATTCTGGAGCCCTGGACTGCAGTACTTCTGCCAAATGAGGAAGTGCTGTCGGAAGATCTTCAAGGGGCACCTGGAGTACAACCGGGTGCAATATAAAAGAGTCCGTCTCACTCCATTTGAGTCGGAGGATAGAGCTTGTGTAGAGGAGTGAAGGCAGCAGAAGAAAAGGTAGAGAAGAACAGAGAAAGAAAGAAGGGACTGAAAAACAGTGCTGTTGAGGATTTGGGCACAGTGCTTTGAAAAGGGCAAGGAAAAGAAAATAAAAAGTGCGTTTTTGGACTTGTGTGTCACTGTGCCTGTGTATATATAGACATTTATATATAAACACAGGGCAGCGCGGTGGCACAGTGGGTAGCGCTGCTGCCTCGCAGTAAGGAGACCTGGGTTCGCTTCCCAGGTCCTCCCTGTGTGAAGTTTGCATGTTCTCCCCGTGTCTGCGTGGGATTCCTACGGGTGCTCCGGTTTCCCACAGTCCAAAGACATGCAGGTTAGGTGCATTGGCGATCCTAAATTGTCCCGTGATTAGGATATAGCGGGTTGGATAATGGATGGATGGATGGATGGATGGATATATAAACACAGTATATTGTGAGGGATGCCACGTGAGAACTGGCATTCTGGGACACCAATGGCATAGAAGGACGGGGAAGGCAGCTTGCTCAGGGTATTGTCTCCCCCAAGACACTAGATAACAGTCCCCTGGGTTACAGTACCACCACGGGACACATTGGGAATTGTAGTTTACTACCTCAGCCGTGTTGAGTTCTGTGGGGGTGGATCGCAGAAGGAATTTATGAGCCCTACATCGTCAGGCACCAGCCTCACGTGGAGGTGCTCCTAGGCCACAGTTTTGGGTCAACAGAAGTACTCCCAAGTTTTATATAAAAGGAGCAGCCCTGCGTCACAGTTAGGAGGAGGAAGTCAAAGCCTCCTGAGATGAGTGTAGGAGAGAAGGAAGAAGAGGGTGCAGATTGAAGATTGTTCCGTAGGAAATGATTATGTATGTAAGAGTTTCACAAAAGAAACCTTTTTCCATTGAAACATGTGTTCCTGTTGTGTTGGGAGTCAATTATATATATATATATATATATATTTTTATACAGTACATATATATATATTGTGGGGTGCAGCCTGGACACAGACAGGCAGACATGCTGTTTCACCACACACGTGTTTATTTACAAGTTCAAAGTACAAGTAAGTGCACAACCCAGTGCCGCAGCACCAATCACCCCTTAAAGTCCTGGCCGCACAACAATGCCTTGCTCAGTCCTTCTGACCACCTCCACTCCTCTCCTCCGAGCTCTGTCCTCTTCCACCCGACTCTTGCTGTCGACTGGAGGGAGGCGGCCACTTTTATCCGCACCCAGATGAGCTCCAGGTGCTCCTCGACAATCTTCCGCTGACATGCCCCAGTGTGGCGGAAGTGCCGGCTGTTCTCCCGGAAGCTCTCCGGGTGTTCCTGCTTCTCTTCCCCCCAGCACTTCCTGGTGTGGCGGAAGTACTGGGGTCCAGGGTTCCCAAGGCATTGGGGCGCCTCCTGGCGGTGACCACGGGCCCCTACAGGGTGGGGCTTCCATGCCCTGCACCCGTGGCCCTCAAAGCAACCAGGGAGGCGGCCCCCACGTGATCCCAGATGGGCGCACGCCCACGTCCGGTCCTCCAAGGCGTCCCGGCCGGGTCGTGGCCCCTGGCATCCTCGACAATATAATCTATACTAATAAAAGGCAAAGCCCTCACTCACTCACTCACTCACTCATTCACTCACTCACTCACTCACTCACTCATCACTAATTCTCCAACTTCCCGTGTAGGTAGAAGGCTGAAATTTGGCAGGCTCATTCCTTACAGCTTACTTACAAAAGTTGGACAGGTTTCATTTCGAAATTCTATGCCTAATGGTCATAACTGGAAGGTATTTTTCTCCATTAACTGTAATGGAGTAGAGCTGCAAAGACGTAGGGGGCGGAGTTTCGTGTGACATCATCACGCCTCCCACGTAATCACGTGAACTGACTGTCAACGCAGTACGTAGAAAACCAGGAAGACCTACAAAAAGCGCTTAAGAAAACATGCATTATATAATTGAGAAGGCAGCGAAATAATAAGAAGCGAGCGAGTGGCATATACTACCATATTCATGAGTGCTGCTACCTCGGAAAGAAAGCAAGGTGTAAACCTAAACTTTAAATTAAGTTCATAGACAGGCTACCGCTGGCGTTTCACATGCCCACAGGTAATGCGGGATACAAGTTTAATGAGAGGACGCAGGATATAAACGAGAGTTTTGATCACTTTGTAACTAAGTTAAAATTGTAGGTGAAGGGGTGTGCTTATGCAAATTCAGAGAGACTGTGTTTGTGGGTCATCATCTCCCCTCCCATTTACCTAAAGTTAATACACACGCTGTCTCTAGAGTTTGAACACACTGAATCCTCCAGGCACTACTTACAAAAGGTCACATTGACAAGCGTGTTACGCTATTTTTAAAATCTTTCCTTTTCTTAGCACAAGCACAGCTGAGAAGCTTGATGCATGTGCTCCATAACGTTGAAAAATAATGCATTTAATCACACTTTGCATTACAAGCAAAGGGAGCTTTTGTCAATGCATGATTTCCTGGTACACCGATTACATTGATCAGCGCATCCCGATTCATTTTACCCTCGCACCACCTTAGTTTGAGAAGAAGTATGAAAAAATATGAGGTTAACACAGAAAAACAGATCACCAATTCAAGCTTTATGAATAATCGATTCGCCATCAATAATTGTTTTGGTAAAGCCATCCTCCTTCCATTTTATAATTTTTCCGCCACTAGCCATGATTAAATGAACGGTAAAAAGTAAGAGCGAGGAGGTGACTTATTTAGGCAGGAATATATATGATAGCAACACTCATGACAATGTCAATCATGTTACGTTATTATTAAAATGTTTCCTTTTCTTTTTCATTACTTCTTTAACACACTACTTCTCCTGCGGCGCGGGTATTTTGCTATATATATAATATATGAATTACCTCCAAAGAGCTGAGACTTTTGATATCATGAGCGTGTGTACAAAACTGGGGTCTCCTGCCTAGCAAAAGTCGAGCAGCCAGCGCGTGCATAGCTGTGCCGGCCTTTGAGACGCTGACTGCGCTTCTGCCTTAAGTCAAAGTGAGCACTTTTAATTTTTTTCATCCGCCCCTGAGCTATAGCCCAGACAAGTGCAAACACGGGACCCCTTTTCTACACCACGGCAAAATAATATTAAGGCGATTCACACTTTCTTTTGCACGTATCGATTATCAGGTCCTCAGCTCGGATTATGAAACACACGCATACGAGTGGAGGACTCACAGTGCCATCACAGCCGATTAATGGCGGGGCGTCTCCCCAGTCTACACAAGACCCACCGCGACTGTCGCCAAAAGGCGATCATAACGTCAGCGAACACATCTCTCTATACTATATAAAAGAAAAAGGCAACTTTCCTTTCTTTACACCTTTTTTCCTTTTATCCCAAACCAAAGCCTTTCTCTCTTAACACTGCAGAGGACACAAAAATAATTTTCTTTAATTGCGGTAAGGCACATTACCAGAGGCACAAATTTGAACGTTCACATAGAAAATGTAATTTCTATACCACAGCCGTCGTGTAGCGCCTTTCAAAAGGGATCTACTACCGAGAGATGATCCATATACATTTTAGCTGCTGTTAGTTACTTACCTGTTTTGTTACACAGTCTTTAAAATGTAGTTTACCCGCAACCACTCCAGTAGTGCTCAATGTACCTGTACTTCTTAAAACGTTAATGTTTTACTGTTTAATAACTTATAGACTATATTTCATTATTTTTCCCTTGCACTCAGTGACCAAAGCTATACACACACATATAGACACATACAAACATACACACAAGTATATGTATGTGTATATATATGTATGTATGTGTATATATATATATATATACACACACACACCCTATCTAGATTATATATATATATACACACACACACACACACACACACACACACATACATACATACATACATACATATACACACATATATATAATTTGTTTGTGTAGATATGTATATAGATATGTACATATGAAGATATGTATGTGTATATATATATATGTATATTATATAAATGTGTGTGTGTGTGTATATATATATGACAGCAGCAATACAAGCTGTGAGAAAACAGTAAAAAGGAGGCGTGTCAGACGTCGTGGTACATTTTCTGATGCAGCTACCGAAAACAACTTTGTGACGCTGCCACCAAATACACAAAACAATTACTTTGACAATCATGTTACGTTATTTTTAAAATGTTTCCTTTTCTTTTTCATAACTTATTTAAAACAATACTTCTCCGCTGCAAAGCGCGGGTATTCTGCTAGTTATTATATATATGTTACGGCCAAAACTCAAACTCGAAATTGGCCAAAGTGGGAAGTGTCCGGCCAAATCGGGAAATGGCCAATGTCGCTGTAAATTGACCGGCCAATGTCCGATCTTTTCCTTGATTTCGGGATTTGGCCAGCCAGTCTACGAAATAGCATGGGGCGATCGGCCAAATTCGGAAGAAAAAAGGCATGAGCAGCGATTTGTTGCGCAATTAGTAGTGCAATTGCATGGAGTCTAGTCTTGGCGGCTCTTGTTCAGAAAGCAGACACCACTTGGTTGTTTCACACGGATGCCACTTGGTTGTTTCACAATAATTAAGATTAGGTATTGTGGAAATTATCCAAGTAAAAAAAGACATCCCACAAAAATAAAGTTTTGGGGACCTTCCCTGTATATTGTCCAGCGGACAAAGGAAAGCAAAAGTTGTGAAAGAAATGATCAAGAGTCCTGAAAGGTTACAGTTGATACAGTTTTAGAACAAAAAGGCATTTAAATGCAGTATTGAATTATAGGACAGGAAATGGTTGTCAGGAAGTGACTGAATGCAGGAGAAGGAAACAACGTCATCTAGATGGGACCGGAATGTGATGTCAGTTGAGAGGGCCGGAATGTGACATCATCTCGAGTTGCCAGAAGTGACATCATGGCGGCAATTTTGGAACCTTGAAGTAGAGGTAATTATTTTTCCTCGGTTTTTCTGTAGAGAGAAGAGATTCAGGTAAATACCACGTGACAACCCCTTATCTCGCAATATTTCACTAACCTTTAGGCTTTTTGACTGCCTCCTAATCGCCCATGTGTGACAGTATATAAGTAGGTTTCACCTTTCTGTTATCATTTTAGCCCAAAAATAGTGACTTAACATCAGAGACCTATTTTATTTACCTTAAGGTTAGTGTTTGGGTGAGGGGAAGGCCGTCTCAAGTGGCGTCCGCTTTCTGAACAAAACCCTCAGACAGTCATATATCAGCTCATCGAATTTTGGCCAGGGAGTTCTCATGAGTTTGCGAAATGGTTGGCCAAAGTAGAATATACACTGGTCATTTCTAGTAATTCAGACTTTGGCCAGACCTCTCGGCCAAAATGCAAAATGGCCTGCCAATTCGGGAACTGGACGAACTTTGGGTTTTGGTTGTAACATATATATATATATATTGTCACAGGTGGCTGGGTGTGGTCGGCAATCAGCTGCCTATTTAAGGAGCCGCCGCTCTGCAATCAAGGCTTGAGTCGGGTGAGGAGGAAGACGAGGTCGTGGCAGAGGAGGCGAGGAGGAGCCCGAGTGATTTGTGTGTGAAGACAGTGGTTATTGACTTTGGGGAGACTGGGGGTTTGGTGGCGGTGCACTTGACTTTTGTAAATACTGTAAATAAACGTATGGTGATGGCTAAAACGGTGTCCGCCTGTGTGTGTCCGGGCCGTCATATTTCACAATATATATATATATATATATATTGCAAAATACCTGCGCTTCGCAGCGGCGAAGTACTGCTTTTAAATTTTTATTAAGAAGAAAAGTAAACCGTTTTAAACTGTGGGAAAATATACCAATAATTATTTGTTAAGGATCTCTTTGTATACCACGTTGTCAGATCAGCACTCCGGTTGTAATATGACCAAGCTGTGCGAGCTTACTCTTGCCTCAAATCAATGGCAACCTTTTGTAGGGTCTGTCCCCGAGACTTATTAATTGTCATCGCGAAGCAGACCCCTACTGGAAATTGGAGGCATTTGAATTGAAATGGGAGATCAGAGGGTATAACGGGGATGCGAGTAATAAAAACTCTCTCCCCTGAGCAACTGCCAGTAAAAACAGTTGCCTCAATTAGGTTCTTTTGCAGACACGTGACCTGAAGTCTCGTGCCGTCACAAAGTTTCGGTGGTTGTAAGTTTTTCAGTAACATTATTGGTGTCCCAACCTTCAAAATTAGATTATGCTCAGGAGTGCCTGGAGGATTCAGAGTGTAGAGAAACTCTAATGACAGCGTGTCTATTAACTTGTGGATTTTTCTGTGAGTATTTGGCAACAGCGTCACAAAGTTGTTTCCACAAGACCGCGTTAGCTGCGAAGCTCAGCTTGGAGAGAAATGAAGTGAATGAAATGAGGTGAATGGGAGGGGAGATGATGACGTGACTCCCCCACCCGCCTTAACTCTCAATACCTCCACAAACACACAAACACAGTCTCTCAGATCTCAACTCTCCTTTATACAAATCAGTAAAGGAGAGAGGACTAAACACTAAGGAAAAAGAACGGCAAGACCGCGTCAGCTGCGGAGCACAGCTCAGAGCGAAATGAAGTGAATGAAATGACGTGAATAGGAGGGGAGATGATGACGTGACTCCCCCAACCGCCTTAACTGTCCAACCCTCCACAAACACAGTCTCTCGGCATGACAAACGCTAGTGGCAGCGTGTCTATGAACTTAAAGTTAAGCTTTACACCCTGCTTTACTATCCGTTTACATAAGCACACTATCCAGCAATTTTAACTCATTTACAGCAATTTTAACCCCGTTACAAAGTGATCAAAAGTCTCGTTTATACCCTGCGTCTTCTCATTAAACTTGTATCTCGCGAATATCGTATTTGTCGTAGGCATGACAAACGCCAGCAGCAGCGTGTCTATGAACTTAATTTAAACTTAATCTGTACACCGTGCTTTCCTATTGATATGTCCTCAAAGGCTTGTTCAGCTTCAGAGTGTTATTCCTCTCTTACTGCATAAATAAACAGCTCGTCTTCCTGTTTACCTGAGACATCATAAACTGCATGCATGGGTTTACCTTTCCCAGTCCTGCAAACTATAGCGAATTGGTTCAATTTACCACATTTTTTACACTGTCTTCCTTTAGCTGGACATTGACTTTTTTCACCGTGTGCTTTGTTTCCGCAGTAGCTGCACTTATGAATATGCTTGTATGCGTCACTCGCTTCATATTCTTTTGCTGCCTTCTCAATTGTGTAATGCGTTTTTTGTTCAGCGCTCTTTGGAGCTCTTGCTTGTTCTCTGCGTAATGTGTTCATAGTCAGTTCACGTGAGCCGCTCAGATTACATGCATTGAAGGTTCTCAGCTGTGCTTGTGCTATCTCATGTGATCTTGCGATGTCCACGGCTTTATTTAATGTTAGCTAAGACCCAGCACTTAAAAGTTTCTCTCGCACTTTCGCAAAGTGATCCAAAGTCTCGTTTATACCCTGCGTCTTCTCATTAAACTTGTATCCCGCGAATATCGTATTCGTCGTAGGCATGACAAACGCCAGCAGCAGCGTGTCTATAAACTTAATTTAAACATACGGTTTATACCGTGCTTTGTTTCCGCAGTAGCTGCACTAATGAATATGCTTGTATGCATCACTCGCTTCATATTCTTTTGCTGCCTTCTTAATTGTGTAATGCGTTTTTTGTTCAGCGCTCTTTGGAGCTCTTCCTTGTTCTCTGCGTAGTGCGTTTACAGTCAGTTCACATGAGCCGCTTGGAGGACATGCATCGAAGGTTCTCAGCTGTGTTTGTGCTATCTCGTGCGATGTCCACGGCTTTATGTAATGTTAGCTAACACCTGGCACTTAAAAGTTTCTCTTGCACTTTTGCTGAGTTTGTGCCAAACACCACCCTGACCATCTCATCTTCGTTTGCATAAGCACAGTCCTTCACCCGTGAATATTTAGCGGCAGAGTGTTTCTATTGGATTGCCGCTGACGGACGGCCTTATATAGGCAGGCACTCAATTACGTGGGAGGCGTGACGATGAGGGACACAACTCCGCCACAGCGACCGAGCTGCAGGCTATGACCATATATGTGTACATAAGTAGGATCCAGTTATGACTGTTACGCATAGAATTGAAATGAAACCTGCCTAACTTTTGAAAGTAAGCTGTAAGGAATGAGCCTGCCAAATTTCAGCCTTCTACCTACACGGGAAGTTGGAGAATTAGTGATGAGTCAGTCAGTCAGTCAGTGAGGGCTTTGCCTTTTATTAGTATAGATATATATATACTGTATAGACCACAGTGCTTCCACTACATTGTTAGCTTTCTTTTTTCAACAACTGTCAAGTCTTTAAGTCTTTTTTTCAATTTAATTTTCTCTCTACATTTCTATCCATGGTTATTTTTTACTATTTGTATAATACATGAGTAGAAATCAGACAAATGTAGCCCTGATTGTTTAAAGTGCACATTAAATGGCACTCTAGAATATTGGGGCCATGTTTTTAGGAGAACACCTTTTGGGCGTAGCTATTCACTATAAACCATTTAGCAAGTTTTCTCGTTCGAGAATAAACGTCTGGCCTAACTAGACTACGGTGTACCTAAAATTTTAGTCTCCTATGGAAATATTAGGCACCTTAGATTTTTACAACAACCACATCTTGTAGTCATTGTATACACCCTAGAATGATAGCATTTACAAGTTATATTATATAAAGTGGGCAATAGCGATTTATGTATTTATATTTTAGAAGGAGAATTCTGAAATCATCCTAAATTTAACTGAAAGCTAATACTTAAGAGCAGTAGTTACGTGATTATACTTTATAGTTCTGTTAATAATCATTGCAACATTTTGAATTAAATATGAGCCAGAAATAGGACAAATTGAACAATCTGTGAATAAAATGTAGTTAATTGTACTGGAAAAAAGCAAGAATTAATTTTTCTTTGTCTTCATATTGAGAAAAGCATTTTACTTTTGTTCTTTGTCTTCACTAAACAAATCAGGTTTTCCATTGTCTAGTGATGTGAGTGTTTAAGGACAAAGCACTGTCAAAAGGCAAACCCTAAACTGCATACTGATTCAGCAAAACTAATACTTGTGTGTTAAACTATAACTCTAACTATTATCTGCAGCACTTCTACCAAATAAATAATATCAGAGACAGAGAATATTGTTTGCAATCTGTATCTCCTAAAGTTCATTCACAAAATGAAAGCATTAATGGTCCCAGTACTGAGTGCTGTTGAACATCATATCTAATGTTTAGAGTGTACTGCTGTAGTACTATCATTGCATTTCTACACATTTTGAAATCAATTAACAAATAAGGCTTAAATCATACAAGAACAGTGCCTTATTGCACCTTATGGTCTGTGTAACTGAATGTTGTTGTAAACAGTGTCAAAGATTGCACTTAAAACCAACTGCATAATACCGACTATTTCCTCTTTTCAGTAATATTAGAAATGTAATTTGAACTAAATGTTCAGGCACTCTGTTTGTGCAATGACCAGTGTGAAAATCACAGTGAAACATTTCATATTGGTTCCAGTGAGACTGAAGTTTCAAAGTTATTATTTTCCAAAAGCTTTAAATTTGAACAAATTGGAATATTTAAATTTAAATCTGATTTCTTTAGTAATGGTAGGACAACAAGCCCATCCCTAATTTAACATATCAAGATGCTTGTCTACAGCATTTATTTCTTTAGCACATTTTTAACACAACGCTTGAGAAAATCAATCTGCAGGGTTCCAAAGCCAAAAGACTGCCTAGCCTTCATTTTACATTCTAAAAAACATAAATATGCTAAAGAAGTTTCTTTCTGTTATGATGCACTGAGTTTCATCAAAAGTTAGAATGTCCACATTCATTTCAATTTCACTTTGTTCAGATGGCAAAGATGCAATATGCCAATAAGGAAAACTGGAAGAGGAAACAGAGAGAAGTAGAGGTTAGTAACATTTGCAAACCTATAAAGTATATGATATTGCAATCTAAAAGATTCTTAAACAGCCTGAAAAATGGGATGTAATTTAAGTATGATTATTGACTTTCTGACTATTGGCTGGAACTAACTATAACAGCCAGGTGCTTGTCTTCTTTTAAGAAATCAAAGTTAGAAATTTGCGTTCTCTTATTAAGTTAAAATTGGAACTGAGATAGTTTGACACTCCCATATTAAATTCTGGAGCAGCTTTTTCAATATGTAGTTGTATGCTGTAGTTTATCATTTAAAAATGTATTAAGTTTAGCGCTAGTGATGTTGATTTTGACTTTTGCTTGGCATTAACATTTTTCTTAGAGACTGTTTTTAATAGTATAAGTTCATTACTCACATTTTCATTTGTTATTTAGGGATAGTACTATCAGTAGGTCAGATGAAGAAAATAATCCACCTTAATAAAAAGACAAGTTTCTGTATATCTGTGTCCATCCGGTTTCTATGCCTCTGTTATCCAACAGATGGCACATCACAAACATCAGCAGATCTCTAGGAATTGTATACCAAATTTCATATAATTGAACCATAGTAATAAGACACATTGCACTGCAAATGTTAACAGTGAATACATCCAACTTAGAGTAGCTGCTGGATGGACAGAAGTAAGCATATCCACCGTAGTAAAAGGACAAGTGTCTGTGTATCTGTGCGTCGGTCCAGTTGCTGTCTCTATTATATACACTCAAAAAGGGTTTATTGTGTTATTTCTCAGAGGTACTGTATTATTACTCAAAAGAATTGTGTTATTTTGAAAACATATTGCATTCTATCATAAAGATATAACCTTCTGCTGTTTGTAATAGTGTGCATGCACATGCTTTCGTCGTCTAGTGACAGCTATTTAAGGAAGAAGTTAAACACGTGCGTAGCTTGCAGTCAAATGACAAGAACTGAACCAAAATTATAGGTATTGTACATATTTAGTTTAAATCAGGTTAAAGTTTAGTAAGCTTAGTACTGTTGTTTTAGCATAGGCAGAGCGGTAGAAGAGCTAGTATTTCTGCCTTACAGTGCCAGGGTCTGCATGGCATTTAAATGTTCTCCCCATGCATTTTTGGATTGATCAGTATCAGTGAGCCTGGTTACTGTGTATGATTACCTACGTTAACAATGAAAACTGGAAATGTTCCAATAGTAGCCTACTTCTCTATTAAGAAAATAAGTTTAGTCCTTCATGTGCTGTGAAATAAACAAAACTCATTCTGTTTTTTGATCCCCAGCATGAGCACCCAAAGATTTGAGGTATGCACACTGCACCTCCAGTTCACACTGTTTCAAAATAACTATAGCAAATAACTATCAATACAAGTAGGAATGTAATCTAAACTAGCACTAGCCTAAAACACCTAAAGCATGTGGAAAGAGCTCTACCTGTGAGTAAAGTAAATGCTTTACAATGCTTTTTGTGGGTGGAAGTACAAATACCTATAATGAGAACAGACTAAATATGGTCTTGTATAATGCTAGTGATGATTTTTTAGCTTCCCTTCACCAGGATTTGTCAGCACTGTAGGTAAAATATATGACCTTTAGCTGACTACTGCAATAGTCTAATGAACATAATTTTATTTATTGCATATTTTTATCAATACCCAGATATGCATATGGTATACTCATTCATCCTCACATTTGACTGAGACACAAGGCTAATAATTTTCCCTTTAGCATTTGCAGATGTGAACAGTTGCCTCAGTTCTTTTTATATTGTGTATGACTCAACGACTTACCCATTTCTGAACTGCTGTCAGGTAAATCTAAGGAAAACAACCAAAATAGCAGGTTAACATATAAGCAAAATATAAACAACTATATTTAACATTAACCTCATCATTAGGGGGAGCTTGATAATACTGTTTAATACTGTATTACCACATGACAAGACCATTCTCAAGGGGCGTAGGGGAACATATTTTGTAAAAGTATCAGCAGCTGGCAGAGAGCTCCATGTCCCATAATAACTTTATTCAAATCCTGTATTCATCATAACTGCCTTCTGTATTGATAGGTAATTATTGTACCATACATAGAGCCTCTATTTTAAAACTCATATAACAACAGTGTACCCTACCCCTACCCATCACCACTCATCCCACAAGACTGTACTATAGTGTTGTATCTGAAATTCACTGTACACTGGTACTACATAAAGTCAAGTGTATTTAGTTGTAATATAATAAGTTTACCAGTTACTAATATTTTACAGTCTTGTTAGGATTGAGATGACAAAGAGGATGAGTAAATAAAATATAACACATATGAACACTTTAACATTTCCATTTTTTTCATTGCCATTAATAATTCCAATGTACACTGTATATTAGTCCTGCTGCTCTGCAATGAGATTGTGGGTTTGCTTTCCAGGTCCTCCCTGTGTGGAGAGTGCTTTGAGTAGTAAGAAAAGCACTATATAAATGTAAAGAGTTATTATTATTTGCATGTTGAGCAGTTTTTATTTTTTCTATTCTAAATAAATCTTTTTTTCTGCATTGCTTATTCATCTCTCTCCTGCTAATTGGTGTGTGCCAGAGGAGAAACTGAAATTGGGAGCATGCACTGATACAGTGCGTCGCCGCACCCACCACATTACAAACCACCTCAGGATCCCAAATTAGGACCTGAGCACAGCCGTGACACCTCAGCACCACACTAGTTCAAATCAAGTGGAACAGTGTGAATTTTTTTTGCGGTACAAATCTTACCATCAACCCCCAAGTTTTACCTGCAAGTTGGAGGACCTGCTTGCAGGGCTGGATGCAGGTTAACGTCACATCCAGGATGGGGCATTTGCAGGTTAAGGGCCTTGCTCAAGGGCCCAACTGAATGGAATCACTTCTGGAACTTATGAGATTCAAACCCACAACCTTCCAATTGCCTGCGCAGCCTTTGAGCCACCACTCTGCCCCGAAAATCTGAGACGGGCATAATTATTAAAAACACACACTGACACAATTTATCGAGATATAATTGTTTTTTGTAGCTTATTTAATTGCTTTTCTAGTTCTTCTTCATAAGGGCTACTATAATTTTTAATTTTACTTTTCTGCAATATATGCTTTGAAGTGGCAATTATTGTTAAAACCTTAGATTATATACTTTTAAAGAGAAAAATTGTGTTGGGAGTTGATAATACTTTAGAAATTAAAGTGGTTGTTAATTGGAAGACAGCAAAAATAAGATTATTTTTAGCAATACTATTTTGAAAGAAATATTGCAATTAGAATAATTAATACAGCAATCATCAAGACAATGCTCTTGTGCTCCAGCAGTGCACTACAGGAAAAAAGGAACGGACTGACTCCTAAAGCAGTAAGAAAGAATTTTATAAAAAAAAGCACTTGTAAATGAATTATTACTTCTTGAAGACCAAAAATGTATATTAAATGTTCAAAAAATGAAATATTTAATGTATTGATATCTGTGTAAAATATTAAATAAAATGTATCTGTTTATTGAGATTATTAAGTGAATCATTTAGTAAGAAGTTACAGAAATTCTTAAATTGATTTTCTGGTGTATAAGGGAAACATGAATATCCCAACAGTTTTAATATGTTAGAATATGAAATACTACTATGGTTCTGTGAAGTACCAATGTATACAAAGTAACACAAAACAAGAAAAGCATGACAAGCTTCAGCTGGCAATACCTTATTTAACTGGCAAAGGATGTTCAGAAAAAAATGAAAATGCACAGCCAAACTTCAGCTTTGTTTTGAAAGGTGTTCTCTCTTCTGTAGCTGGCACAAAATGAATACTATCTTCCAATGGTGGCTGTGCTCTTATACAACAAGACTAGAAGAGGTGAGGTTTCAGAGGAGGTGGAAGTGATGTCACATTTCTTCATGGTCGTTATCCTCCACTCTAGAGATGGAAATGCAAGACAGGTTAGGGACTGTGCATCACCTTTAGTCTTCCACCGTATCTTCTTGAACAAGACCGCAAAATGAACTCACTTTACTCACATATTTGGCAACAAGGAAATAACCATCATTATTACTTTTGTTTTACACCGGCCTTACATTAAATAATTTCTACTGAATCTTTTGAAATGCATTACCATACTCTGTAGAGCATCATTGACTGCTTGTTATTTACTCAGTTTGTCATTGGCTCATCCCATCTTCATCCCTGACCCCTGTCCTCCAATCAAGGTAAATCTGGTATATCTGTATTCTTTATATAAACTTTCTTTTGCTCTTTTACAACAAAGGCAACTAATATACAAGGGTAAATCAAAAAGTAAAAGCAATTTAAAAATTACACTGTAACCACAACATATAGCAGCTGATGCAATACATGTTCATGATGCCTTATGGGTAGTTTAAACACGCACATCTTAGCACTCTGCAGTTAGTCTAGTTGAAGCCAATGTCAAATAAAAATGGATACTTGGATGTGAAATCTCACCATTGTTGAATAACACACCATAGCGAGATTTATTTGGGCACAGGGAGTGAAACCTGGTCAAATTCACAAAAAATATATTGGCTTGTGCAGACCAGGAAGCTGTTTGGGTAGACATCTTGTGCAAACTGTACGGTAATCCATTGACAACGACTGTGCAGATACATGGCTGATATTCAAATGCACAGCAGCAGTGGACAATGTAATCCATCAGTCTTCTTTAATGAAGGCATTTGCCATATCAATGTTGGCTTGTGTGCACTCTCATAAAAGTGTCGCATGGAGGACAGTTCACTGGCTCAAATAGTGTCATTTGTCAGCCATACTGGATGTTGGCACTCTAACCTGATCCTCTTGCCTCTTCTTCCTCTGCAGTTTAACCGAAGGCCCTGTCTCTCAATGACATCACCGCTGGTCCACCCACGGCTGACATAACTTCTGGCAAACCCTGATGACATAATTTCCGGTACCCAGAATTCACCTTCCTGCCACATCAGTTCCTGTTCCGGCCACCCTAACTCCACCTTTTCCTCCTATCCACCTTATTTATAGAGCAGACTCAAACTGTTAACACTAGAATTACCAAAGCCTGCGAAAAAACTTGTAATCCTGGCCCACCTTAAATCCCTTCGCACCTTTCCATCAGCGTCTTTTGTGTTGTAAATGTGTCAATCAGCACAAGCAGCAAGCAGACTGCTATATTATTCCCCTCCCCACCCACCACAACAGCTCAATTTGCATATACGGTTCTCATTGCTCAAGTGGTTTATCTGGGAGTGAAGTGCCTGGAGTTGTACATGGTAAATAATATATTGTCATTTGGAATAAATGCATTTCCGTGTCTACAATGATCTATGTAAATACATTGCTAAAGCAGAAGCCTTTTTCATGTTTTAGTAATAATTGACAAAATGTAGACATGAAGTGTATAATGTGTGAAGACAGAAGTTCAAATATCAAATAAACACTTTCACAAAAGGTACAAGTATAACAAGTGTGCATTTATTCAAGAATATAAGCAAAGAAATTGCATTAGGGTAAGGCAATGATATGACTGCTTGGGTGGTGCAGCGGTAGGAGTTGCCGACTCATAATCAAGAGGTCGCTGATTCAATTCCTTGGTCCACCAGCTACTATTTTGAGTAGTGAGCTTCTATTTTTATTACTATTATATAATAAAAACATACATTTGATTTGAATCTGTAACTACCGGTGTAAATGTATGGTACTTGTAAAAGTTAGCTTTTTTTTTCACTTTTATTCCCTCAGTTGCAATCACAATACAACCCCCCTAACACCCCACCACCACCACACCCAGAAAATCTGGCGCTGTTATTTTTTATTTGAAACTGGGAATAACTGTGGATCTGAGTGGTGCTTTGAGACAATGGAACTGGAAATTCTCTGAACTGGAGGCATAAAAGCTGTCACACATGGTGAATCTGCCTTCTTTGCATCTCACTGTCACTTGATTTTTTTTTTATTCACTTTTATTGAGTGTTCCAGCTCACACTGAATTAGTATACACTTTATGGTCCATGATCACCAAACCTTTTCTGTCTGCTGCTTAATTTTTTACCACAGCGCAATGTTGATGGTCAGTCACTAAAAGCTTTGTTGGCTACGCTTGTTCTATATGCATTAAACCTTTCTACCCAGTCAGAAACTTTCCATTGAGTCATAATGTTTTCACTACCATACTGAGCCAACATCCTTCACTGGCATGTTTCACTCCCTCTACCCAAAAGAAATCTCTTTACACCACATTGTGCAACAATAGTGCAATCCTGCAGGAGAGTATCCGTGTTGATTTGACCTTGGCTTCAACTAGAGTAACAGCAGAGTGTTATGCATGTTGGAACTACCCATAAACCATTGCAAATGTGTCGTATTGCGTCAGCTTCTATCCTTTTTGGTTACTGCATAATGTTCAAGCTGTCTTTCCTTTTTGATTTAACCACATAATTTGGACAAATTTTGTATTGCTGAAAAACATATTGGGTCCATCCCACAATGGCACTTTAGCATACCAATAATTTTTAAGAAAGCACATACTATCTGAGGCCATCTTATTTTGCCCAAATTTGGTGTTTTTGGGAATTACACACTGGGCAACTTTTTTAATGGGTTTAGGCTTCTTATACTGTATCTTCCCTGAAAATTTTCCATTCTGCACTCCTCCTTCTTTTCTGTTGAACTCATAAGTGTCTTTGGGTTGTGTGAGATCTATGTTTCTAATCAGTTACTAATGCATTCTCCAAACAATTTAGCTGCCTCCCTGTTCCTGCAAAGTATTTCCTATTGTGTGATGCTAACAGTATGCCAGATCGTATAATTTGGAAGTGGAAGAAATGGGCTTCTGACCTTCACTCATTTGATCCTATGTGCTGCCATACTTTTCTTAAAAAAACATTGATTTTTTTTATCACCTGCACAGTTTTGTTCATAGGAATTATTTTGTTCCTATATTTCATTTTTCATTATGTCTGGAGTTGGACCACTGTGTACATTGCCTACTTAACACTTTGGGATCTTTCTTCCAAATGTTATAGCAGTATCTTCTTGTAGCTGCTCTGTGGTCATCTATCTTTTCTTACACTGCTACTATTCTAAGAATAAATATTCCTTACTCACCTCAGTTATTATTGCCTCTGGATTTCACTGCCTTTTCCTTTTCTGTCTTTCACCAGTGGATTATCTCTTTATGCTCAATTGCTTCCAAAATCTTTCTAGTCTCTAGATGGAGGGATCTGACTAGCAGCGCTTTTAAAGCTTGAAGGTATTCTCTTCTTAATATAATTATACTAGATTTATCTGCAGCACAAATAAATGGTTCTTCCTACAATACAATTTTTAAATTGGGAGAATATTGCCTCTTTCCTCTAGGACTAACAGGGGGATGTTTTCTGTTTAATATACCTACCTTTGCTTACCTCTTTTGTCACTTATTTATCATTTCAGCTCTTTTTTGTTTCTTGTCCTCTTTCTTCTGTACATAAGGTGTTCTGGAAAATGTGGTGAAGATGAGTGGTAGGGGAGGAGCTGGTGGGTTATGATTCTGATCTAATTTGCTACTTTATTGTATGGCTTTACTGCTCAGGGAACAGTGGTTCAGTGCGCGTTGACCATATTGCTGTCATGTGGCATTGGTGTAGCTGCAGTGTTGAGTGCTGCTTGGTCAAGTGATAAAGCAGAAGAGTTGATTATTACATTACTGGGCAGCAAACTCAGTTCTCCTTTGTGGTTATAATGTGCCAACTGATCGCCATGCACCACCATGGACCAGCATCTGATTTTTACGCTATCTCAGATAGCTAGGGTAGGATAGTATATGGACTCTGTCGGCTATTGGTTCATTTAGGGCAGAGACCACTTTATCATTGTGGGCTGTCCAACTATACCGGGTCACCATGATGTAGTGGACTTCTTTAGCAGCAACTATTGTATGCCCTCTTCTACTTATCAGTAGTACCCTTCTGGCAGAGGTGGGTAGAGTAGCCAAAAATCGTACTTAAGTAAGAGTAGTGTTACTTCAAAATAATATTACTCAAGTAGAAGTAAAAAGTTGTCATTCAAAAAATTACTCAAGTAAGAATAAAAAAGTATTTGGTGAAAAGACTACTCAAGTACTGAGTAACTGTTTGATCATAATAAATTATTTATTTTTTAGAAATGTTGTAATAAGACAGACAAAAATATAAAAAAATGTGCACATTCCGCTATTTCCAAATAATGAAATAAAAAATGAGTAAAAATAAATAACATCTTTACAAAATAAAGATGCACAAATAACACAAAGTTCCAAATCCCAGTTTTTCACAACAAAGCTTTTGAAGCCAGTACCTGCAGTAGGTAACATGTATGTTTGAACAGTGCAAACTACTTACACTGACAAGATATACTGTACACTGACGGTATAATACTGCATATTCACTTGCTCTCCAAATAGCACAGCTGATAGAAAATAACATTAGAACAAGGCAGCTTGTGCACGTACAAGAAGTCTCACTTTACCTTGACTGTCTGTGCATATTTGGTTAAAACGTGCTTGTTTTTCACTCAGGCTACGTCTGATTGGTGAAACGGAGTCTTGTGATTATTGTTTATTGTTTATTTGTCTGATTGGTGAAATGAAGTGTTGTGAGTATCGTTGCTACATCTTATTGGTGAAAGAGCCATGTGATTATTGTTGCTACGTCTGATTGGTGAAATGGAGTCTTGTGATTATTGTTGCTACATCTGATTGGTGAAACAATCATGCAGTAGATCCACTGGCGGCATCTCTTTGGCAAAAATATAGTGTATCGAATGGAAAAAAAGTAACGATTCGAGTGTTGCCCAATGTAGCGGAGTAAGTATGGTGCAGTAAAACTACTCTGAGAAGTACAATTTCTTTAAAAAAGTTACTCAAGTAAATGTAACAGAGTAAATGTAACTCGTTACCATCCACCTCGGCCTTCTGGTGCTCATGAACAAACATACAGGCGATCTTCAGAGTTTGTCTCAAGTCCTGCACATATTGAGGCTCTGAAGTCATTCTGATATTGGTGCTCCATAATGGCAGAACATTTCCTCTGTGAGCCAATTGGCAGAGGTGGTCGTGTATTCAAGGATCACATATGCCTCGAGCCTGGATGTTGAAGGCACAAACGGTGGGTTCAGGTTTAATCACAGTAACATACACAACATTTATTTTTCAAAGTACAAGACATTTACTTCTAAATTGCATGGGACTTGCATAGAGGCCAACCAAAATTTGTGTTAAAACTAGAGGTGCTTGATGAACTCTACGAGAAAGTCAGAATGAAGGCTAGAAATGCACAAGCCTGCAGGTTTCTATCCTTGACTCATGATATTCTGCATCAGAAAATCATTATAGTGAAAAATCAATATGCAAACTTCTTCTAGAAGGATTGTTGGGCTGGTATGCAAAACTTTCCTCCAACTTGGTATTTAGCAAAGCTAAACAGTACTCATCATCCTGAAAGTCACATTGTGATTGCTATGTCAGTAAAAGCAAGTGTAACAAAATTTTTCTCCCTTCATAATCATAACGAAGAAGAAAAATGTAACTTATTAACATGTGTAATCACATTACTTCTTACATTAAAGTGTGTCGATTCAAAATTCAAGTGATTTAAATGTCACAAAATGCCAAAATTAAGTAAACATGCATATTGATTATGTATAAAAATGCTTTTTTGTGTAATATTGTCTGGAGTACATTTGATTAAACTGGCTATTTACATACTGCTTATTTTTGCAGTACAAGAGAATAATTTTGAATACATTCTGTCATTGTATGATTTATAGTGTGTCTGTAACTGCCTTTCGGAGTTAGTCTGTCTCCTTGTCAAATATGACCATAACCATATGTGTTCATATAAAACTAATTTCAAATAGAAGGTCAAATAAATGTATTAAAGATGACTTCTATATCAAGGATAAGTCCTAAGCTCACCATTTTTCTAAATTCTAATCTTTAAGTGCCAAATAGCAATGCTATAAATAACATAATCATTTTAAGGCTTTGACATCTTATACCATCAAACCAAAGACATAAATCCCCTATAATGATTGGGAAAGTCATGCTTATCTACTTACAGACTAATCTGCTGACAATACAATTATGAGTCTTGTAATCATTTCTTTAATTTTGTGGCAAAGGAAGAGAACATACGTAAGTCAGTTAAACACAGATAGAATGTTTATTAAATTTTCCATTGTAAAAGAAAAATATAATATAGTCAGCATTTAGTATTGATTACATTTTACAGTATTTTCCATTTATACCTATAGTTGTAAACTAAAATACTTTCAGGAATGTCACAATTTACCTGTTGTTAGCCATCAATAATTTACAAGCCAGAAAAGTCATTACTGCTCTTCTCCAAATGCCAGATCCATTATAAATATTTGCAGGTCAAAAATACTGTCACAATTTACAATTATTTCAGTTTATTCTGTGCTCCTATAGGTTTTAAGTTTTTTTTTTAAAGTTGTAAGATTTTTGTGCTTTCACTTGTGTTTTAATTAGTTAGAAATACAACAATATTCTTTGATTGCCAATACAGTCATGTATTGATGTATGGCTAAATGAGTTGAGGCGAATCATAATTATGGCTGAGTGCCTTAGGAAAACAATAGGGTAATAATGTTCTAGAAATTACCAAAATCAGCCACAATAATAAATCTTCTTCTTTTTCGTCTTTCGGCTGCTTCTGTAAACGTTTCCACAGCGCATCATCTTTCTGTATTGATGTCTGCAAATTGATCTGGCAAAATTTTACACCGGATGCTCTTCTTGACGTAACCCTCCCCATTTAACCGAGCTTGGGACCAGCATGAAGAAACACAATGGTTTGTGCATCCCCTGTGGCTGGGTTAAATCTTTTTTTTTATTATTATTTCACAAGTTCTTTTATGTTTTCTCACTCTTGGAAGGCCCTTTAAGGTTTGTTTTAGTTGGACCTGAACTGCCTTTCTTACACCAGAGTTACTCAATCTTTATGGTTCTGTATCCCAGTTTTGCCTTTTTAAATTCATTGGCAATACCACAGCAGCAATTGCAAATGGCCCCTTGACAAAATAAGAGTGATTTGGGGTCTCTCTTAGTAAATCAAGCTCACTTAGACATCGGGAAACATCACACAGCACTGCCAATCGCTTAGGCGACCCACTTGCAACCCACCATGACCTACTTATGAACAAACTATGGCAGCCAGTCACAAGCCAGTGGCTGAGAAACACTAGATTTAGTGACGCACACAGAAACCAATGAGTACATAGGAAGTAAATGGGGATTATTTAAAAAAAAAAAAATAAAGAATTTGTTGTCATCTACTTTGTTCACAAGTGTTCTAATTAGTTCTGCATCAGTGACGGCTCATTGTCTTTCAAACAGGAGAAGCACATTTTAGGCCTACATCATAAAATCAGTCAAAGCTTTATGTTATTTAAATGTAAATTCTGTAAATTTTTTTATAGAAAATGGTCTGTGACCCTGTTATACCAACTGGGAGTCTTTTCTAGAGACTTGACCACTCTCCTTTCCTGGCTGGCAGAGCATAGTTGCTTAAATAGTTTTGACCCATTGTGTTACGGATGTACAACTTGAGTCATTTTAAGCAGGAGAAATTCCTCTCTATACCTGCTAATGTAGCTCCAATTGTGGCCATTAAAGACATGTCTTTAAAAAGCACCAAGAAATCACACAGCTTATCCCTGTTGTCCTGCAAGTCATGATTCAAGAGTCAAGAGTACTTTCTCTTTGCCACTGCACTTCATACCAGGAGAGTTGAAAAGATCAGATATTTTTCCCCTGACTTTTGAACCAAATCAGTCTTGGGAGTTGTGCCTGGTTGTTTAATTCTAAGCCTCTCCTCTTGAGGAGATGATCAAATTGCTTTGCCAGCAATATTAGCACTGTTTGCCATCATGCACAACTAGCTAGCTGGCTGGCTAGTTCCCATAACCGTGACCAAAGTTTGGAATAAACAAACAAACTTTACTAAAGTAAAATAAGGGGCAAACTCAAGAATGCTATATTTATGTTTTTATTTACAGTAGGATATGTACAGATGAAAACAGTGGGCGTTATGACTAGCACATAACACATTACGAGCAGCAGCTTGTCTCACAACTTCACTTGCCAAAAATCCACATGGGGCTGAATTTGAAATGCTCCAATATCAAAACGCTGTCAATCAAAAAGAGGCCCTGCTACTTTGACAGTTCCTCCAATCATCATGCAGCAGACCAGAGTCCTGGCCAGCCCACTGACACATTTACTCCCTGAGACGCTGAGCTACTTTGAAAATGACATTTTGAAGCATTGGTCCAATAAACAACTAGCTTTTCTGCACTGAAAACAAAGCATATTCTGAAGTGCCATTGTAGTCCAGTGAAGCTGCACTTTAGTTGGTTTTAATGGATCATGCTGCTACGGGAATATATGAGAAAAAAAATCACGTTAGATGACCTGCAAACAATTATTGATGATTCTGAATGAACTAGCCATGAAGTAGAATATGTTCTATCATGCTCTTTGTAATAACAACGTAAATACAACAGTATATGTTTGACACATTTTTTGTGACATTTTAGAAAAGGCAGAGTTTCCCATGTAGCCTTTGTGAGAGAATACTTTAGAGGTAACATATTTTAAATGTAAGAATAGGTACAGTACGTATTTTGGTTTACAGTGTGTACATCTCCAGCTACACATTTCTTTCATTATCTTCAAATCAGGAACTTTGTTAAACAGAACCTTCCAGATTTTCCTCAAAATATGGCAGGATCTAATCAGTAATATTTTAAAATAAGTTCATAAAGCACAGAGAATTTATTAATTTAGGTATGTTTACAAGCCTTAAATTTAACGCCGTTCGGCTTGCTCTCTTTCTCAGGGGTGGGGATCCTTTTGTAAAAACTTGATTGCTTTATATGGATTGTAATAAAATTAATAAAAAGTAAAAAAAAAAAAAAAGAGGTAACATATTTTAAATGTAAGAATTGATACGTATTTTGATTTACTGTGTGTACATTGAAATATATAAGATCTAGTTTTGGAAAAATACTGAGGTGGTAAAGAAAATAAAAACTGTACCAGAAGAAAGGATGATGTAATACAGGGGGTCCTCGGGTTACGACACAGTTCTGTTCCTACAACAGCGATGTAACCTGAATTTTGGTGTAAGTCGAACCACACCCTAGCCTAAGTCACTTACCTATCCTAAAACATTTGCAAAATCATAATCAAGAACATAAAAACACAACTAAGCCACAGAAAAATGAAAAGGACATAAATATACTGTACTGTACACTGTACTGTAATAACTGAAAAAATGACAAAAAATGAGTGTAAAAAAAATTCCTTACCTTTATTTCTTCTGATCTCTTTACAATGTCTAATTTCACTTCCATCGTGATGACTTTCCTCTTCTTCAAAGCACTGCCATCTAAAGACTCTGACTTTCATTTAGGAACCATGATAAGGGCCAAAAAGTCACCAAACAAAGCAACACAAACGGAACACTTCTGTGCACAACGAAACTAGTTCACCAACTCCCTCACTCATATGCCGCATTGCTGCATATTCTTCAGCTGTGCACAACCAAACTAGTTCATCTACGTAGTCCGTAAGTACAATGCTAACGACGTAAGTCGAAACACTCAAAACTCAATTTTTTTAAGTTTTTATGGGAGTGAGTGTTGTAAACTCAAAACGTCATATGTTGAGACGTTGTAACCCGAGGACCCCCTGTATACAAATGGTGCTGAAAGATGATTAGGAGATGATCAAGAAGTCAGCAGATTTATATGCACAGAAATATCAATGGTGGTGGCTCAACTCAAAGGTGTAAAAAGAACCAGAAAAATAATAAAATGGATTTTTTATTTTATATAACTCATTTGGGTGTAAGCTGATGAACCACCTAGAGTAAATGTATGCATTGATTGACACTGCTATGTAAATTCATTTGCTTATAAAATAGACCTCTACCCTTAATATTTTGACCATTCTGACCAGGCTGTAACAGACTGCTATTAAAGACGGAGGATAGAACGGTTGTTCTCCTGCCTGGTTTCTAATAGTAAGAGGTTCTAATTTTAAGCTCAGATTTTTTATTAATATATCTCCATATTAATTTCTTTCACACCTTAGAGCAGTCACCTCTATTCTACATGGATATAATAATAATCTATATATAAAATTCACTAAGGCAAGACAACCATGGAAAGCACGCCGGAAGGGGCGTGGATTCACTAAGCCGACAAGTGAGACACCTATGGCGCACGCAGGAAGGAGCCACGCCCACCAACTCCAAGACCATTGGATACGACGACAACTCACAGAGCCACGCCCACTAACTCGGACGCGATGACACAGAAAAACCGGCGTCATTTATATTCGTCTGTCGTAGAGGTCACATGCAGCTCCGACCCACGTTGACTGTTAATAGAGGCATGTTTCTCGCGGAGGTGAATCGCCATATGCGGTGTGTAAAACTGTTTGCGAGGGGTATCCCATGGGATCCTTAAAACATTCCTTTACAACTGAGGTTAAAACACAATGAAGTGAGCAGTCTTTAAAAAACGAGTTTTCGGTTACGACGCACGACCGCGTGCACTATAGCAAACTGTTTTACATGCTACATACAGCAATTCGCATCCGCGACAAACATGCATCTTCTTAGATACTCCTGCACTTTGTACACACCCCCCTCCCACCGTGGTCGGGTGTCTTGGTGGATTATATATAGAAAGGCAGCCAAAACCGCACAGAGCAATGAAAAGTCTACGTGAGTCACAGGTGCATCTGGACTATACAAAGACGACAACGACTCGTGTGACGAATTGGAGGTGGGCACATGAGCAGGCAGTGTATACTGAACGAGAAATCAGCAGACTAGCATGATGGAGGGAGCGGAGTGAATGTCCTTCTCCTCTCCTCCCGTTCCACCCTGAGCGCCGCACGGACGATTGTGTGTTGGTTCGTTCCGTGCATTGGTTAAAACCCAATGAAGGAAGCAGTCTTTAAAAACCAATAAGCCCTGTGCCTCTGTTTCATTACCGTCTCACCTGCTTCACCAATGCAGGCCCCGCAACAAGCGATCCGGCGGCGTCATTCCCAAGACCCGCCGGGCAGCCAACCGGGTAACCAAAGTCTTTGGGTTCAGGGGGGAGTATGGTTACAAAGCTGAAACTTAAAGGAATTGATGGAAGGGCACCACCAGGTGTGGAGCCTTTCGCTTCATTTGACTCAACACAGGAAACCTCACCCGGCCCGGACACGGACAGGATTGACAGATTGATAGCTCTTTCTCGATTCTGTGGGTGGTGGTGCATGGCAGTTCTTAGTTGGTGGAGCGATTTGGCTGGTTATTTCCAAAAACGAACGAGACTCCCGCCTGCTAAATAGTTACACGACCCAACAGCGGTCGGCGTCCAAATTCTTAGAGGGACAAGTGGCTGAACAATGAAAAATCAACGTGGAAACCGACTGAGGCGGTGTTTAGAAAATTAACAGTTAACGTGACTCACAGCTGCGTGTGGACTGTACACAGACAAAAGCGACTCAGGTAGGGAGTTGGGGGCGGGCACATAAGCGGGCAGTGCGTGCTGAACGAGCGCCGTTCAACCCCGTCCTTAGCTTTGGAAGGAGAAAGCGCGACGGCGCTCCTCCGGTTTTCAGTCACGGACAATTTTATGTTGGTTCGTAGCGTGCATTGTTGCAATGTTACTTTTCTTGGTGGTTTATTAAATTACGGATTTATCAAATGTTTATTTTTTCCTCTGTGCTTAAAAATCATTTAAAAAGCGGCCTGATTATGCAGCGTATGCTACGCCGCGGGTTGGCTAGTATATTTTATTTATATAACACCTTTCCTATGCTCATATATGTAGTAGTAGCCCTGCAGTTTGTGAGTGGCATGATTCTTTGACTCTGAATTAGATAGAACAACTTCCAGGATGCTATGTAATGACTTTCTATAAAGATTTAGTGGATCTGGGATTTTCTACAGTGGTTTTTCTGTGCCATGCTAGACAGTAATGGGGGTTGTTAGTTTCCCTTTTAAAATTTATCCAGGAGAGCTGTCAAATTTTTAAAATTGTTCTTGTTCATTCCTGAGGAAACTGTACCTTAACCACTTGTGCATATTTTAAAGGACAGTGATTTGAACCCATAAAGTCATTTCCTTTTTGCACAGCTGATATACTTTTGGATTACCTCAGGATGAGCATCCATCTATTAATAACAGTCTGTAACATTCGTAAACCCACTTAATCTGGATCAGGATCATAAAGGCCTGCGGCAGTTCAAAAAGCATTAGGAAGTAGGCAGCAACCATCCCTGGATGAAGCTCCAGTCCACCACACTGTACAACATGCACACACTTACAATCATACAAGGCCAATTTAGAGTTATACTGTAGATTAACTTAATAAACATTTTTGAGATTTTGGGAGGAAAACAATTAAAGCATGGGGAGAGTGTGTAGACATCAAACAGAAAACATCTTGGAGTAGAATTTGAACCAAGGACACTAGATCTGTGTGGCAGAAGTACTATCCACTGCACCACTAGTTCATTTCATGTTACTCATTTTTTCACTCCATTAGTCATTGTACAACCTGTTTAAAGTTAACAGCAATGTGAATGTTTTGAGTGATTAAACTACCTTATGGAATTTTCTTCTGTTTCTGTTCCTTATGATGGAATAGCCTTCTATTTGTGACAGATTACTTTCTCCATTATTTGTTTCTCTAGGAATGGGCTTCTGCACCACATGCCCATGAATCGGGTAAGTAGTTAAAGAAATGGTAAGAATGTACATATGTTTTATCTTTGTCAAAAATCTCTTGGCTGTTCAAAATATTCTATCATGTTAAAGAAACGGCCTGTTCTCACAGCACAAATATCTCATCATGTCTCACTTGCTGTCAAAACTTCAGTTTATCATCCATCAAGCATCTAACCTCTCCCTTTTCATCTTCTGTACTCAAACGCTGAAATTCTTTCTTTAATGTTCTTCTTGTACAAAATATGAACAGACTACAAACAATTCAAGATGTAGCTCTTAGAGTACTGACACAGAAAATCCCTAGCAAAATATTAAGTTAGAACTGGCTACTTTGCATTGACTTTTAAAGTCATCCCTGTACATATTATGCTGGGTGGAAACCTTACTTAAATAAGATTAGAATCAGGAGACAGATTAGGCACAGGTGAATACTAGGAAAAAAATAAACCTGGGATGTAAAACCTAAATCGTAATTCAGTGACCACTGTAGAGGAGTTGAACACCAAAATAATTTCACATAACCAGACCAAAAAATTAAGGTTAAAGTTGTAGTCATTTAACATAAGAATTTGTTGCCAAAAATCAGACTGAAACACTAATAGCAATGCAAGTCTTTTCTTTGTTGTATCCACAAACTTGGACAACCAGAAAGTGCACAACAATGAACTTTGTAACTTTTACTTAGTGCATTATGCCCAGCGGGCACAAGACATCAGAAAGTGAATAGAAGACAAGGACATAGTGAAAAAAAAATTTAGTGAGGGTCAGAACCAGGGAAACAACTATCAGTTGAGACTCAAGAGACAGAATCAAAATCAGAATGAGTTCAGAGAGTTCAAAATCCAGAGAAATAAAATGAAAAACAGTTTTTCAAAAGAGTTTGAAGGGTTTTGGAATCTGTGTAGTCGGATAGGAAAGAATACCCCATGAATGAGTGGGTCCTTCAATTAACTGATTAACTGACAACCAATCCAAAATTCATACCTAAGGACGTGTCAACCCCAGGATAGCAACAGGAATCAACAATAGCACATCAGAATAACAGATATAATGGCCTAAATCACAAATTAAAATTAAATCTATAACTAAAATAAATTAACCCAATGGACACTTTATTGGGATAAAATCCCCCACCAGAAACAAACAACATTCAAAATAAGGGTAATATCGTGCACTGCACACATCCGGTTAACTACTAAAGGGTGGTCACCAAATGGCAAAACATTTATTTTTTTTATTTATTATTAAGAATGTGTCTAATATAAAATAAAAGAACCCATTGTGTTCCTTGGCAACCCAAACACCCAAAATAATGCTTTGGTTAAAGCCCAAAAAATAAAATGCAAGTTAGATTATTACAATCCCAAATTATCCAGCCCTAAGGTAGTCCATCCATCCATCCATTTTCTAACCCGCTGAATCCGAATAGGGTCACGGGGGTCTGCTGGAGCCAATCCCAGCCAACACAGGGCACAAGGCAGGAACCAATACTGGGCAGGGTGCCAACCCACTGCAGCCCTAAGGTACTCTTGATACTTAATAAAATTTAAAACATCTGTAGGCATCAGCTGATTTTCATATTCTAAATACTTTTAACAAGTCTTTTCTTTTTCATTCAAACATGTAACTTTAGTTTGCTTCAATTTATACTTTGCATGTGTCTTTTGCCATTGGCTCCACTGATTTAGTTAATTATTATGTAGTTATAGGACTGTGTATTTGTGTGCATTTAAGCAGGGTTCAAACAATCATGCTTGATAAGACAGCCCCAATGCACAGTTACTGAAAATTAATTTTTTCAGTGGTGAATGGTAAGAGTAATATGAATTTAATAAGAACATATTTAAAAGGAAATGTTGTGTAAAATTAATCTCTTCAAGATTAAAGTTTTGCAGCCCTGGATTTACTTTCCTAATCATTACTGAATTTAATTTTTTTTTCATAAGCCAATTTTAAAGGCAAATAATCATTCACTTGTTAGGAAAGCTTTCATTTAGCATTGGAGAAGCCTAACATGTTCAAAGCACAGGATTAACATACCTTTCCTTGCGGAGTGTGTGTGATGAAATAGGCTATTACACAACATTAAACTAGGCTTTGAATTTTCACATATTTTAATTATTCATGGCACAACCCTGTGTTTGGAAAATGGAGGAAATGATGAATAGGTAAAGGGAGATTAGAACGTTTTATTTTGAGAAATTCTGATAAGGCAGCTGCTGGCAAGGCATAATGTTTCAAAGTATTTATGATGCAGCCTTTTTTGATTTTGAGATTACTTTTCATTGTTTTCCAGATTTTCTGTTTTGGAGAACCTAAGTAATGAAAGTCGTAATGCAATCAATTTTTTTTTCTTTTTTTTTGTATTTCCCATGGTATTTGAAATGCTTCCAAAAGCAAGCTGTCATATATACCTAAGGCAATGTAGTAGCATGTTATATCCATATTTCAAAGCTAGATAAACTAATTTATATTTTGAAAAGTAATGTTAGCTTTCCATTAATCTGTCTGTCTGATGCTGGCTACCTTATCTTCATGCTGATGAAAGTGCTGGTCCACAATAAAAAGTTTACAGTACAACAAAGCATTGCATTACTATATTGTCTTATCCAAATTGAAGGACCTCCTCACAGGCTCTGTCAAGGTTATGTAATAACCCACTGGGATGAGAGAGGACACTATCGCTAACACGGTCATCTCCTTTCTTTCTCCACAGCGGCGAGAAACCACCCATTGAGTGCAGCTAACCCCGCCCCTTCCAGTTCAGACTTTATAAAAACCCAAGCCTCTGGAAGCATTCCTGGCACATGCGACCCGCTGGACGGAGCTCTGCTCCCACTGTGACCTTGGCAAAATCATCACAACAAGGCTTACCTGTTTATTTTGGAAACCTGCATAGCAGGAAGTACATACCAAAAAGCCTTTCTTTTTTTTCTTCAGATAATAAATGGGACGACCCAGTTGCCAACCCAAAATTTTCTTGCTTCATGGACTTGTCATTCCTCCACCCAGCCACAACAGATAGACAGGTTATACATTTTTTGTCTCAAGGGCAAAATTTTGCTTTTAACAGAAGCTCAATACATGAGTAAATACATGTATGCATAAATGTTATAACAATAAATAACTCTAAGAAATTACATAACAAAAAAGAAAACTAAAAATGAAGAAAACTAATTGACGTCACTAAAGGCAAAACTTAGAGTCACAGTCACAGTAAGATTTTATACAAGCGTGTTTCTGTTGGAATAAAGGGGCTCCCGTAGTAATTTCTAATTGGCTGAAAGTACTTAATGATAGCATGTAAGAGAGGAGTGCAGGATTGCTCATAATAGTGCATAGTTTTGTCGTCACTCTCATTCACTACTTCCTCAAGAGGGTCCAGAGTGCATCCCATAACTGAGCTTGCCTATTCAATTAGCTTGTTGATTTAGTGGGCCTCTCTTGAAGTGATGATGCCACCCCAGCACACAAAATTGAACTGGTCATTACAGAGTTGCATGTTAAGAATGCCACTATTTGCATTAAAGGAGGCCTAAAAACAGGCTGCTCTGTCCTTTCTTATAAAGTTCCTCTGTGTTACGAGACCAGTCTAACCTGTCATTGATGTGGACCCCCAAGTACTTGTAGGAGTGGACCACCTCCATATCAGCTCCTAGAATAGTGTTCAGACACAGAGGCTCTTTGGTGCTGTGACAGTCAATAACTAGTTCTTTAATTTTGCTGATATTAGGTTGCTGACAATTCTGTTTGTTCCAAGAACCACATATATAAATACATATATATTGTGGCCCACCAGGCTGGCACCGCCAGCTGAACCTGACACAGACAAGCATGGGACACAAGTTCAAGGCATACCAGGTTTATTTTTCTTTTTTGCTTGTGTGAGACACCTTCCCATTCCCTACAAGTACAAAGCACAGCACATTGCACAAACAATGAATCCCTTCCTTTACTCCTTGGGTCAAACTTCGTCGCTCCTCCTCCTGACTCTGGCTCCCTGAGTGGTGGCTGCTGGCTCCTTTTATAACGCACCCGGAAGTGCTCCAGGTGCTTGATTACTCATTTCCGGCAGCACTTTCGAATGTGGCAGATGAACCTCCCAAAAGTGCACAGCAGGTCCTGCTGCAGCACCCCCTGTGGATCCCAACAGGGCTGCACCACACTCCAACTCCCATGAAGCTTTGCGGAAGTCTGAGGCAATGCTGCAACCCATCTAGCGTCCCGGGGGAGGTAAAACTCTGGCCACGCTTACTCCACCGGTTTTCCCTGCATGGAGGCATCCCAGCCAGGCAAGAGCCCCGGACACACGCGACAATATACGTAGGAAGACGAAAACTGGCTGCCCCTCCACCACCACAATACCACCTTTTACACATTCACTATCAGCCAAAGTTCAGTTTCTTTTTCACATTGCTTTCTTCTTTTCCTTTGTTTGCAAATGTTCAGGCTTTCTTTTTGTTGATGTAGAATTGAACTGCTATTTTTTCAACTAATATTAACTTTTAGTCTCCAGTAAGTTACAATGGTGGTTTTTTCAATTAGTTGTAGTTGTTACTACAGTAGCTGTTAAAATTAATAAAATTATTCTGGCACCTTCCAATGGACAATGAGATGTTCTGTCAGAAAGACACAGTATTTTCCTCTGAGCCTATGCATGGTTCAACAGTCACACTCCACTCTTAATTCCCTTTCCCACTCAAGCAGGTCTACTGAATTGTTTCACTTGTATTTATAATCTAAATAAATTAAGTACATTTAAGCTTCTGTTTCTGATTAGATACAGAAGAGTTTCTTTTAGATGTTAGCAAATGAAAAATATGCTTGGGCCTCTTACACTCACATTCATTGTTCCGGTAGCTTTGGTTCATGTGCCCCTGCCAGTGTCTTCTTGAGAATAAATCCGGCAACATGGAACTCATTGGATTAGTGTTATTTTTGCAACCAGTTTTTATTTAGACTTAAACTTTGCTTTTACTGATTTTAAACTCATACCATCTATATTTATTTAGTAAACACAAAAAAATATCTAACTCATTTCAGTTTGTTTTACTTGGATTTTGTGAATTGCATTTGTTTAACATTCATTTTTTATCTAGTTAGTTAATTGGAGTGCATAAGTTAATACTGGAGGAGGTAAACAGTTTTGAGGATGTGGCTCTAGTCCTGGCTTAGTCAATATCTGTGTCTGTATGTTATTTCATTGGGCATTTGGGTTTCATCCTACATTAAACACATGAACATATTAGGTTAAATTGCATCTTTAAAATAGCAAAAGATGACTTTGTGTGTAAGTATGCCCAGTAGTGGACTGGCTTCCTGTTTGGTGCTGCTGTTTGTCTTGTGGACAAATCCACTGTCATCAGCTTTGGCTTCTTGCAACCATGAAATGGATAAAGTAGGTTAAAAAAACAAAGGATTTAAGATACTAATGCACAGCAGTAGTATAGTGCCTAAGGATCTCCACAGAAAACCACAACATCATCGGTTTGCTTGATTGGTCGTGACATTCTAACAGTGTTCTCGATCAAAATGGACCATTTAGCAAAAAGTTGTCATTCTAAAAATGTAATATTCCAACTGATTGGAAAAGGGCCTGCAACATATCCTACCAGCACTGAACACATGGCAGGTATGAATTTTGGATTGATTGTCAGTTAATCGAAGGACCCACTCACACACACAATTCCACTCACATTCATCTGGACCAGTTAATATTTGGGATGCAGTCAAGTAAATACAATAAATTGATTAGATAAAACTAGTAATGTATACAAAATAAGTGTCATGTTTTAGCTAGGGTCTCAAACCTGGCTTAAATATCTACTCTATATACATATAATCCTAAACCTAAAAATGCAATAATTTTGTGCAATGATTTTATGTGACATTTTTATGTCACTTTTTTGTCACACTTTTTAAAAAAACTTTATTGAACTTTAATGTGATGTTGTTAGATTTTCAGATTCTTATTCCGTTTTTAAATTATAAACTTAACAATCAAGAACTCACATCCCGGACTTTCTGCCAACAGATTTAACCACATCTGGGGCTGGAAAAAAAAAAACCAAACAGTAGATGACAAAGACAGCTGCTGTACAGGCTTTTAAATGTTTGAAGCGCCATGCGAGATGCAGATTATGCGGCAAGGCTGCAGCAGCAGCAATCCAGCAGCTGATCGAGCAAAGAGGAGGTAAAACAGAAATGTATTTGTTTCCCATTGTATAACCGTTTAAGAGGGGGTTTCAGAGGAGTGACCAAGTCTCCTTGGGATGCATTCAGCACCCCTCTTCACAACACGAGCGGCAGAGACGTGAAGTGGCTGGCCCATAGCGCAGGCCCCGGTTGGCAAACAAAGCGAGCAGTGGGTAAGCCCCCTAGTAGCTTATATTGTGATCTTTTTGTTAGTTCTGAAATGTTATTATTGTGTACATTATAGTTTTGCCCTTTGGTATGTTGTTTTGAATATTGATTTCTTTACTAATTATTTATCATGTACAGAACACATTCATTTTTGTGTTTAAGGCTTTAATTATGTTCCCTTTATTTTTTATATAGTTTTGGGGGTGTTGTTACAACACAAGTGTTTGAGGATTATTGTGAAGGCTAAATAAGCCTGAAGATGATATACATAGACAAAGACGTCATAAGTACAAGGAAAGGGTCAAAATAACTTGACAACCAAAAATCAAATAGACAGGATGTGAATCAAAAGTCGATGGCAAAGTGAAATAAAAACCAAAAACAAAACACAGGGCCTACTTAGAAAAAAAGATAACCAGAGAGTTTTGAAATATTATGTATTCACCGAGGGATAATGGATAGTGTGACTGCCTCCATATTTTATACCAACACTTCTGACGATGATCAAAATATAAATGAAGAAAATCGAGACAGGAATGCAAATGACTGTTGTCAAATCAAATCACTATTGAAAATGAATCTTACAAATGAATCATCATGGCAAAAAATCACAAAATATACCAAAACACACCTATGAACTTAGTTAAATATTACAGGAGGTGCCACCATGGTGTTCAACTTGAGGGATGCCCACTGACTTTTTATTCAAAGCAGAGGGTAAGATCCTTCAGAAAGGCTTTGAGAGTTATTGGTGGTTCTTTCTTATTGTGGATCTTCTGTCTTTTCATTCCTGGATCTATTATTGTAAATTTAAAAGATAATATTGAATAGTAGGTTTCAGTCTGGTGCTAGATATGGAAGGCAATGCTTCACTTTGGCATTTTGGAGTAGCAGGCACCTCAAGTGTAATATATATAATATAATATTTTAAAGAGAAGGTAAGATTATTTAGTTAAGTACTCAAAGAACTTAATATGCAGTAATGTTGATAATTTAAATAAACTTCATTTTCCTTTTATTGTTTTACACAACATTACTAACTTAAGGCTATTCTGTTTTCACATACCAACTTTTACAATTGAAATCCCAGCTTAAAATAGTTGTTTGTTTAGATGAAACTCTGGGTTTAATAGTCATATTTTCTTCATCTCGTTAACTCGAGCAAAACACCTACCATCATAAGTAAAGAAAATATAACTTTTTTTATATGCTGGATTTTAATACTGAATCCATATTAACTGAAGACAGATGCAAAGAACTACTTTCATTCTTCAAACCAACTATATATGCAAAGTCATGGCATGTCATTTTTTCACTTGCATAAACCAGGCCTGGGTCGTGGTGGGGTTGGGACAGGACCAATCTCAGCTATCATAGAGCGCAAGGCAGGAACAAACCCTGGTCAGTCCATCACATTGTAAACGTACACGCACACCTGACACACACTAAGGCCAATTTAGCGTTGCCTCTTCACCTAACCTGCATGTCTTTGGGCTATGGCAGGCAACCAGGGCACCCAGAGGAAATCTAAACAAACACAAGGACAACATGCAAAATTGAAACATAGGAGACCCAGGATGCAAACCCTGGTTTCCTTACTGCAAGGCCACTACGACTCCTATATTTACTGCTATAAAATTTAACATTGTGAATATCATATTCAATGTAACTTGGCAATCCTGATATCACGGGTCACATGCATCACATGACTACAATAAAATTAACCAGACACAAAAAAGTTGGGTCCCATAAAAACTAACAAACAAAATAACATCACTAAAGTAACAATAAAAGATAATTCATAAATAATGAATCAAGCATGACTGTTTGCACAAATGTGACAGAGGGCAGCTCTTCAGTTGCCCTCTCTTTTAGGGTGACAACACTTTCCCATACATTCTGTTCTGAGATTTGTGCCTTCTAACAATTAGAAAGTGTTCTGCTTCTTTCATTTACTTCTGTTCTTCAAGTTCTCTTCAGCATTTTGTTCAGACTTTACTGACAACAGCCAATTTGCAGGCCCTGTACTGTCATTGGAGAGCACTACATGCTTCCATTAAAGCTGCACAACTCACCAACTTCACGTCAGCTGGGCACTCCCTCATACAGGTTAAACCAAATCATTACCGAAACCAAAAGCTGAAGCAGAAGTAAAAACCAAATAAAATTAAATCAAAAGTAAAAATAATAATCCTTACATAAACATAGTATACTTCCCTTTCCTCATCAGTTTCCCACCCAAAAAAGGAACTCCCTTTAAGTCCTCCAAATGTTTCCTTAAATTTCAAATCTGATTTCTTTCTCTGAATATTTTTCCTAAAACAAAATATTTTACTTTCATTTTGCTCTTGTATTTTGCCAAAATGCACACAATTGCATGTTACAAACAAAAAGATCTTCCAAACAAGACCTAGTGTTATAGTCTCACCTTCTGCTTGACTAATTTTATCAACAACTACCAGTGCTACAAATGCTAAACATAAAAAAAACAAAACACATAGAACAGAAAAGGAAAAGGTAAGTCAGAAAAATTCAAGTTCAAGTTTAAATATATTTTCAAGTGTACAGAGTTACATGAAATTCTTAGTTGCATGCCTGATCTACAGAAATTTGCATTCATTTCTCAAGAATGCTTTTTTTGACCTCCTCTTCTGACCTTCTTGTCAATAATCTCTTGCTTACTTTCTTCAATGTTATCACTTACTGTTTCTGGCTGGCCACTTATTCTTATATTCCTAAACCAGGGGTGTCAAGCTCAATTTTTCTGAGAGCCTGACCTAACACTTTATATACCCCATAACAGATGGAATATATCAACAAATTGTTACTGCCATATTTTGTTTATAAATAAGATACCTCTCTGCTAATCACAATCCTATAATCTCTCTTAAAACTTTCTTCCCTCTTACTAGCTTTTCTTTTCTTGGACATTGAATCAGATTAGGAAACTCACCTCCAGCCATGGAAATGAAATCAGCATTCTGTGAAAAATCTACAATAGTACATAAAGTCACAAAACAGTACATCTACAGTACAGGCCAAAAGTTTGGACACACCTCCTCATTCAATGTGTTTCCTTTATTTTCATGACCGTTTACAGCACTCCTCACTCTCCTTCTTGGTCGAATAGCCCTTACACAGCCTGGAGGTGTGTTTGGGGTCATTGTCCTGTTGAAAAATAAATGATCGTCCAACCTAACTTCTGCACAACACAACTGCTAGTCCCAACCCCATTGATAAAGCAAGAAATTCCACTAAATAACCCTGATAAGGCACACCTATAAAGTGAAAACCATTTCAGGTGACTACCTGTTGAAGCTCATCGAGAGAATGCCAAGAGTGTGCAAAGCAGTAATCAGAGCAAAGGGTGGCTATTTTGAAGAAACTAGAATATAAAACGTGTTTTCAGTTATTTCACCTTTTTTTGTTAAGTGCATAACTCCACATGTGTTCATTCATAGTTTTGATGCCTTCAGTGAGAATCTACCAATGTAAATGGTGATGAAAATAAAGAAAACACATTGAATGAGGAGGTGTGTCCAAACTTTTGGCCTGTACTGTATTTATATTTACATTAATGTGAGTCATTCGATGGCACTTGACCAAAAAAAAACGCACAAATGCATTTTCTATCCATATGCAACAATCAGGTCAGCAGAAAAGACAAAACAATCGTGTAGCGTGTTGGCAGCCGTCTGAAAAGCCACCCTAGGATGGCCAGCCCTGACACCTTTTTATCTGCCATCTTTTTCTTAAAGGTGACTGATTGCTGCTCATTCTGGAATATTGATTTCTTTTTGACTTTGACAACAAAGGAAATAATGTTTGGTTTCTTACATATGTTAACACTTTGCATTGTAATAACAGTATGAAAACAACAATTTATTTTATTTGTCTTTTTAAAAAAGTAAAGTGTAGTTCACTCTGTATATTATAACAAGTACGGGCCTAGCACTCTTATGCCTATAAATACAACAGATCCTCTGTAAAGGCTTCTATTTTGTCATATTAATCATGCACTTTATATTTTAATTTCAATTCTGCTCTGGCTATATATTTATAAATTTAACAAAGCCCTTTCTGTGGGACAGCTAACCTACTTAACATCGATGGCTCTTTCTTGGTTACAAAACTCTGCCTTCCTATTTCATTTCTATCAAACATTTTGCATAACGTGTACTATAAAATGACTTCCTCATCCAGAAGAAATGGAAGAAATAACAAAAAAAATCAGAAAACATGAACAGGAAGAAATTGGATGTTTGTATCCATTATATACACATGTGCACATATTCATCAACCCATCACCTGCTGTCTTAAATTGTTTTCTTGAGGACAGTGCTGTGGGAACCGAAGATGCAACCTTAATGTTTTTGTTTATTACAACACTTGCTGGTTTAAAATAAAAAGAATATAATGGGGTTGAAATGTTTTTGTTACAAGGAAATAGTAATAACTAGAGTTTCATATGAATAATTTCATAGTTAAATTACCTTTTCAGTTAACAATGTACTGAATCCTTACTTAAAAATGTAGCTCTAAAAATATGACTTATGATAATTTGCATGTACTGTAGATCAATGGAGGTGAACTTTATCATGTTGAGAAAAATAATTGGGGTTGATCTATAAATGAAACACTGACCAGTTATGGGTGTAAAATACTGTTCTCTTCAAAATCAGAATAACTTTCAGTTTAGGTCTTTGTTTCCATGGAAACCATCAAATTTCACAAAGAAGCACAGAACACTCATCACATTCTTTAGGGACATTAAAACAGTCAAGCTTGTGAAGATTGCTTGTGTGGAAATACATTAACTGCACTTTAACTCAGTAATGAGATAATTGATAAAAATTTATTACTGGCGTGAATAATGGAGAATTTTATGCTAATGCACTGCTTTAATATTTACTCAAAAAAACTTGCAGAATTGACAATAATTACTATATTTCTTTGTAAAATATACTTTTTTTACTTTTTTCACAAAAGTCTAAGAATTACTTATGACTCTGCACACATGCATACAGTACTTATCAATATTCTGTTTAATCATGTCAAAATGTTGTGAGTCTTTATTTAAGAAAAACATGCAAATGAGTATGTCAACTCTTTGAAAATAACCATGTTTATGTATGAATATGTCTTAAAATATGGACTGATCTTCATCTAAGTTATAATACAAGTTATAATATGAACAAACTGGTTTAACTAATAATGTACAAATTATTTTATTGTTCTTGCACATGTTGAATACATCATTCAAATATATTTAGTGTAAGCTGGAAAAAGTATGTGAGCCTCTAGGCTAATGACTTCAACAAAAGCTAACTGGAGTCAGGAAATGGCAGTCCAATTAATAAAACAAGATTGGGGGGTTAGGTTTAGAGTTATTGTGACCTAAAAAAAGACTCAAACATGTTGAGTTTGCTATTCACAAGAAGAGTCTGCTGATGTCAAGCATACCTTATAAAAAATACATCTCAGAAGATCTATGGTCAAGAATTGCTGATTTACATAAAACTGGAACAGGTTACAAGTAATTTCAAAGATTTAAGATATTCATTATTCCACAGCTGGACAAACTACATATAAATGGAGATGAGTAAGCACTGTGGCTAGTCTTGAAGGAGTTGTCAAACCAGGATGACTTCAAAGGCATAATGCAGAATGCTCAGTGAGGTAAAAAAGAACCCTAGAGTAACAACTAAAGGCCAAAAGTATTTGTTAGAACTGGTTAACATCACTGTTCATTAGTCTACTATAAGCAAAACCTTGAACAGACATGGTTGTCCATTGCAGGGCATCCAGAAGGAAGATATTTCTCTCTAAAAGCAAAATTGCTCCACACCAGAAGTCTGCTAAAGACCACCTTGGCACTCCACAAAGAAAAATATTTTAAGCACTGACAAAACTAAGATTGAATTGATTGGGAAGAATACACAGCAGCACACAGAATGATGAAGTATAATGAATGGAGAGTCGTAATTTGTGGCCGATTTGCTGCCTTTTGTCCTTGAGAGCTTGCTATTATCGAGGGGCAAATGAATTCCCAAGGTATCCTATAATATCAAGTTGGTAGTCTGCCAGCTAAAGCTCAGCGTAAGTTGGGTGATGCATCATCACAACAGTCCTAAACATCAAAGTAAATCTACTTTAGAATGTCTTCAAAGAAAGAAAATCTAGTGGCCCAGGCAGAAACCCGACCTTAACTCAATGGAGATGCTGTGGAGTGACTTCAAAAAAGCCATTGAGACCAGACATCCTAAAAATATGGCTGAGCTAAAACAGTTCTGTAAAGAAGACTGGTCCAAAATTCCTCCAGAACATTGTGCAGGTCTGACTGGCAACTACTGGAAGCGCTTGTTTGAGGTTATTGCTACCAAAGGAGATTCAACCGGCTATTAAAGGTTCACTTAGTTTTTCCACAGAGGACTGTGAATATTTGTTGAGTGTATTCAATAAAAATATGAAAGATTATAACTGTTTGTGTGTTACATCATAACCATGTTGGGTTTGTCAATGCTTTTGAGGTAGATAAAGATTGGATCATGTTTTATAATCAGTTAATGCTAAAAACCTCCTAATTCCAAAAGGTTCACTTACTTTTTCTTGCACCTGTAGCCCACAATGACTGCATGGATTGTTGTCATTTGGATTGCTCTTTTAGCTAGCTTGCTGTCCTTAGAAGGAGTGCTGGATATGCCACACTAGGATGGTGACAGTAAGACTCCCTAATGGTTGGCACTGAAGTTCCTCATTGGAGTAGTCTGCCAGCTCTTACTGTTATTATTTCTGGCCTTGACTTTACTGCTGTTATTATTTCTTGTCTCCCCCGCTGTTGGCAGCATTACAGTACTATCAAGGCAGAACAAGTATTGGAAAGGTCATAAAATTTAATGGAAATTTAAAGTATTTTTTTTTAAATATACACTGATGCTTAATGAAACACACACACACAATCACATTAGACAACACGCTGTCACAGAGATTAGCACTGCTGTCTCACAGCTTTAAAGACTGCTATTTATTCTATCTTAGTGGTGTTTGCAGATTTTTCCTCACATGGGACTTTTAAATGCACATAAATCAATCTGTATGTCTTTATTTCTAACTGGGAATGATAAAATAATTTATTTTGTAATAGTTTTTGCTTTGGCTGGTGTTGATAATGTGATAACAATGAATCTTCCACCCATTCATCTATTCTATCAACCGTGAAAAGTGTTCTTTTGTAGAGAACTCTTCTTAATACAAGCAATATTTTCAGAAGTCTTATTACTTCTTTTGCAAACTGTAAAAGTGGACTCTTGAATTGTGTTGATAAATATAGAAAAATGTGTTGTCGTACATAGAATATACTACATTTGTACAAGAATATTTTGCATCATATATTTCCTAACAACATCTCAAATCATCCATCCATCCATTTTCTAACCCGCTGAATCCGAATACAGGGTCACGGGGGTCTGCTGGAGCCAATCCCAGTCAACACAGGGCACAAGGCAGGAACCAATCCTGGGCAGAGTGCCAACCCACCGCAGCATCTCAAATCATTCAATCAATAAGTAGTATGTGATTCACAGCTAGAGGAATGTGGGTGCTAAGGGTGCCAGAGCACCACTGAGACGGGGATGAATTTTGAACAATTGTTTCATATATCTAATTTCATATTGCATTTTATTGCCCTTATAGTGATAACGTGTACTAGAGAAAACCTTTAATGTTAAATAGGAACTTTGCACAGGGACTTAATATATAATAAGAACTTGCTTTGTTGCTCTACTTATTGCAGAGTCACTTAAAAGATAAACTTGAAGTTGTCTAAACAGGCCCAATGACCACATTTTGGGGACTGCAAAGACAAAAGAAAAGTTTTACTCCCCCACCACAAAAAGGCCACGGTATTGGTAAAAGGTTTGAGAACATAGTTTGTGTCTAACCAGGACACAGGCATCTACATGAGAAGGGAGATGGATCCTAAACTACAATGCCCCATTGGTCCAAGTAAGGAAAACCAAGATCAGCATTAGTAAAGGGCACATTAGGAGCTGTCTGTCTCACCTTCTATTTTCATCTAGAAACAGTACAGTGCAAGATTTACAGAGCGACCTGATAGCTAGACACATTGGGAACCGAGATGTCTAGCAAGAAGACCAGGTTATATGTCGTGATTTCCAGACCCATTTCATTTTGCTATTGTTTTACGTATATTTAAAATTGATGAAACCCATATGAATTACAAAAAAAACACAACTCGATACCACTTATTTATCTATTACTTTGTATTTTGGCTGTGCTTCAAACTTCTCTATAACTGCAGGTTTTAATTGCAAACTACACTTCAGCAATACATGAGATGGAACGGGAATCCACAAGTCTCAAATTGTGACACATGCCATTGTGCCAGTAAGACTGCATTGAAAAGAATTAAACAAAATATCTGAAAAATAAGCAGAAATATCATAACCTTGTCTTTGTAATTAAAGTCAGATGTAACAATTCTGTAGCAATTGAGGGGAACCAGCACAAGAGGCAAATCTCTCTATTAAAAAAAAATCTTGGGAGGGAAATCAGACGTGAACTTCTCGGAAGACACTTTGACGTCACGCAAGACAAGAGAGAGAGACAAAAGGACAGCTGATGTACACGCTTTTAAATGACTGACGCGGAGACTTTTAACATGAGATTCTTTCGAGTCATGCCCTACTTACAACTATTTTCAAACAAGACCACGGTCATCTAACCTCAGTAATGTGAATGCTTTTGTCAGACACACTTCCTGTGCTCTCAGCTCTTATAAATTTTATCAGGACAATAATTTTATATGTTCTAGGTGACAAGTCAGTGAGAAAGCGAAGAAGAAAGAGCATGGACAACATTCGAGAAAGTCATTTTATTTATTAGAGAGAAAGACTATATTCACTCACAGGAAGATATATGTTGTATTGTCACAATGTAAATACTGTTGTTACATCACTGTAACAGGAGCAGAATTATGCAGAATTGTATTTTCATTTAATGTTTAGTTATCATTATTGTTTTGTGTTGTAAATAATAAATATTACATTATTTTTGGAGATTAAACATGTCGATATTGTGTCATTTCCATTATCTTTGCCTAAGGATATCAGAACTGTAATGAGAGAATTAATACAAACAAAACCTATCCAAGTTAATTATAATTATCACTTCCAATACTGATTTGTGTGCTTTCTCAAAAAACTTGAAACTTTCCCAATGCCACAACATCAGATTAATTGCAATACTGTATATGTTTGAGATAATATTATTTTTCATTGATGAGTACGTTTAAGTAATAAAGCAAAATTCTCTTTGTAGGGAAGTATTTTTGTTCTTCCTCTTTGGAGAAGCCATTATCAATTTTTGAGCACATTATACACTGCTGCAACAGGAGTATGGTTATGACTAATTTGGGTATAGAAAATGTATTCTTGAGGCATATTTCTCGTTTTACTGTGATGATGTAGCACTGACCTAAACATATAAACAGGTGTATCTACAAGCATGTGTGTAACTAGTAATGATGTCTGGTCACTGAGAATACAGCATGATCATATCGACCCCTGTTTTTACTTTTTTACTTTAGCCAATTAAGAGATCTACCTACAGGGCTGTCTGTAAGTGAAAAAGTCATCATTTAAAGATCTAAAATGTGTGAAATACTTTGGTATTGCAATTTTCAAGAAAATGTTACAAAGACTAAAAAGATTTGAAACTGGGTGGTGATTCTAAAGGGTGTACATTTATGTTTATGCAATAATTACTGCTAAAATAAATTGTGATCTTAATTCATATGGATAAAATACATGTAATTAAAACATGTCTTGACAAATGTTTTACTTTATATGTAAATTTTTTTTTCAAATTAGAATTTTTTTTAAATGCTCTTAATCTTGACTGATCTAGACTTTCAATCAGAGAACATTCACTGTTACATTTGATTCATGTGATAGTATAAAGAAAGTGTTTCCTCTAAGCACTTAACCAAAAACTGTGTTCATTTGTGTACTATTTTCAGTTATAGTATTATATCATTCACAATTTTAATTATAAACCTACGTTAGAAGACATTGAATAATCAAATAATTCTCTCTTGATAGTAGTGAAGTTGTACGTCTGGTCTTGTGGAGTTTGCAAGTTTTCTGAATGTTTGCATGGGTTTTCCTATACAAGTATTAATTTTCTCCCACAACCCCAAAGTCTTTTAGGTTGATTGTGTGAATGTGTCCTGAATTGGGAAGATGCCAAGGTCAATGATGGTTCTAGTGTTATGTTTGGTGTTCTCAGGATAGACTCCAAGTCCCCATGAGAAAATTTCTGTTACAATATGAAGTCATAAAAATGACAAAAAGGGGTGAGGCCTCAAAAAGTCCCATAAAGCAGGCCAACCCAGAAGAGACTTGTCCCAAAGATGCATGTCTCCAAACGTCTTCCTGCAGGCTGCAGCACATAAGGGCCTTACAATGGGAAGCTTGCTTTTAAAGTTCAAAATATAAAGTCCAAAACTTTACAAAGAATAGTAACATTTGGGACTTTACCTAAAGGTGTTCTCACACTTATACAATGTTTGCTCTGTGCCAAATCAGAAGATGATTAGTTACTTCGTTCCAATCTTCAGTTAGTTCAGCGGTGTTTCACAAAGCAAACTTTCAAGTGAACCAGAAGTAGCAATAATTGTCCTGTTGTGTTTGTTGTGGACTTCTTTCATTGGGCACAATTTTTTTTTCTGCAAAAAATCCTCAAGTAGGTTCAAGAAGAGATGTGCACATGCACCACCACATTTGCAATAACTGTAGGGTTTGTTTAGAAATCACAGCTGTGTTAGCAGAATGTCTGTCTGATAACTAGAAGAGTACATGAAAACGCGATAATTAACATGCTACCGGAAAGACACATTTCATCTGGGCGTCTCTATGGAAAGCTCTGCTCAGGGTGCTCTGTGATGTGCTTCAATTTCATTTAGAAAGTGGACGTATTGGGTGTATTTCATTTTACCATATGATATTGCTTACTATCCAGTAGCCTAATGTCACCTTTTTTTAGTTTCTCAAATCACCTATCTACTCTCTTTAGTACAGTAAACATTTGTTGATAATGTTCACTTTGGAATTTTTAATTACATGAAACATTTACTACATGGTATCAAAGTTTATATGCCTCTAGTATCCACATTGTGCTCTTAGAGCTATTGCGTTAAGAGAACACACGTGACATGACCTGTGTGCATCACTCTTGTGTTATACGTTTAGGGGGTTTGATCGTCACCTCACAGAACATTAAATTCTCAACAACTCTCTTTGTGTTGGGTTTGAAAACTGATTTAAATCAGAAGCTTTTTAAAACATGAATGTAGAATATGAAGTAATGTATAGTATTAATTGTTTAAATTCATTCAAGTTGAAGTTTATTGATCTTGTCATATGTGCCAAGTACAAGAAAATTCTAAACGCTGCATAATGAAAAAATGTGAAATGTGTGCATATTATATTTAGGTAAATCATTGCTGCTGCTGTTAATGAAGTAATAATGTTCTCTTATACAGTGGAATGCTTAAAAGATCTTATTTTACAAGGCTGAACAAAAAATGGTGATTTGTACCAATAATAATGTATTTATAAAGAAAATGCAAGCAATAACAAACATAAATTTGCAGTATGTTTATAATGATAAAATATATTCATGAAACGATGAATGAAAAACCCTCCATCTACTGAAACTGTACATGATAGGGTAACAGGGAGCATCAGGGAAAAGGTATGACTCTCTATCACAGGGAACATCTGCTCACACAACTACACCCATTTACAGAAGACCACTTTATAGTCTCTGGTTACATGAACATCTACTGCATGTCCTGGTCAGACTGAAGAATGAGGGCAATAGGTCCACATAGAGAGCTGGAAATCAAACCCAGGGCCTGTCAGCAACACTACTCAAAGTGCCATTCTAAAGTAAACCATGGACACGTAATTTAGTGTTAAAGGCAACATTAAACATTGATAATAATGGTATAACGCATAGGGCTTCTGAAAATAAGTGCCAGTCTAATAATGTGCACATCTAAGTGTTTTCACCTGCCTGCACTTACAGAAAAGTATTATCGTTCTACATTAACAGTACAGAAGTCAACATAACTTCTAATTTCAAAAGAGACTTTTTTTCTAATTGCTCTTAGGGAGACCTCTGAGGAGGCAAAGTGATATAAGAAGTAACAGATTAAAGGACTGTTTCAGTGTTTATTATAGTATAGTCCCTGAAGTAAAAATGATGCTTTTACTGCTCACTACATATTTTTTGTATATAAGTTTTATTCTAACCACAATAATACTGTATTACGGAAAATGATTATCATTTATATTATGAGTCCTCAAATAATGCTAACAAACATCCCGAAAAAATGACACTTAATTTGACCAAAAAGCAATGATTATTAATAAACTTGTGTGTACCATATGAAAAATGTTTTTATACTATGTATTTTATTTCAGAACTTGCTCTTTTTCTTGTTTTGTTATTCATCAGTAATTGGTGCATTTTGTTTTGGCTTATAGAACCCACGTTAGCTGAGGTTTGCCCTTTTTATGTTCCCAGTTCACACAGTGGGCACAAATACCATTTATTACACAGCTTGAATCTGTTACACAGTCATTTTAATCTTATTCACTAGAATAGTAATGAGACAGCTGTTTGGTTTACATTTACATATTTCACCATGTCCTTTCCTTTTGCTCATATATTAACATATCAAGAAAGCCCAACAATACCTCTACTTCCTCAGGAGACTGAGTAAAGCCCAGATGTCCCCCACAACCCTGTGCAGATTCTACAGGTGTACTGTGGAATCCATCCTGACAGGATGCATCACATCCTGGTACAGCAACTGCTCAGTTCAGGACTGCAGAGCTCTGCAGCGTGTGGTGAACACAGCACAGCAGATCACGGGCACACAGCTCCCTGCGATCCATGACATCCACACTACATGCTGTCTCAGGAAAGTGAACCATATCAGGCGGGACCCCAGCCACCCTGCACTGTCACTTTTCACCCTCCTCCCTTCTTGGAAGCGACTAAAGTCTATTTGGACGCACAACTCCAGGTTCAGGAACAGTTTCTACCCAACTGCAATCAGACTCATGAACAATCAGTAACCTTGTGTCACCTCCACTGCTACCTTCACATATACTTTTGCCACTGTCTCTATTTATTCCTAGGATTCTGGTTTTATTCATTTACTTATTATATTCATTTATGTATTGTGTGTTTTTTTTTGTCTATGTTCACTGTCTGCAGGAGCACATGCAAGCAAGCATTTAATTCTACATGGTACTTGTACACATGACAATAAAGAATTGAAATTGAAATGCTGTAACAACACATACATTATATATATATATGTTCATATTTATTTGCTGTAGTATTCTCCTTAGATAAATATAGAATAAACAATGGTATAAAAAAATAACATAAAAGAAACACAGTATTGGGTGTTTCATTTTTTACAGCTGACATGATACAAAATAACAATCTGTCATATTTTTTCTCCATAAATAATCAGGATATCGTTCTAATATAAATTCATTCATTTTCAGGGTGAACATTTAAAATACCTATCAAAACAGACTTACAAAAATGTAACTAAAATCATTATCAATTGTTTTAATATAATCTTCACTTAAACGTTAAAATTAAAAAATAAGATCCTAACAACATAAATGCATGTCAGGTTTTTTTTTTTTTCTGCTGACCTAAAACTATCAAAAGTGACAGTAACGAGACATTTAGCTGATGAGGTAATTAGCCACCAACTGCTGGAGGATTTGCTGATAGCAAATCACAGTTAGCTTTCTATAGTACCCTGTCACATCAGCAATTACCGGACTCTTGACTCTTGTGAGTTTATTTTCATAAATTATTCCTGCTTAAAATGTGAATTTGTCTTGGTGACACTAAGTTAGCTCCTGATGAAGCATGAGGGAACTATTTATTCTCTCTCTCCCTCTCTGTGATTACACTGTTGCCTCTCTGCAGACACTGCAGCTGCTACTTGTGTCTAATTTTAGATTGTGTGTAATTAAAATTAATACCTTAACACTTTACTGTTCCTAGAAGGAGGATAAATCCATTTTCTTCATTTAAATATACTCCTTAAATAATTCTAACACTTCTTTACATTTATTGTTGTTTTATATTTTACTGTTTCTTGTAAAATGTATCCAAAAATGCAAAAATACATACACTGCAAAAAATGAAATCTAAGTAAGTGAAAAGTATTTCTATTATGTCATTAAATCTTGTTTTTCTTACTGGAACAATTATTGACTTGAATAAAATTGTATTTATGATTATTTAGCTTATTTTAAGAAACCTTGTCAAGTAAATTTTGATTAGCCCATTTGCAGATTTTTATATTAAATAAAAGCAAAACAACTCCCAATATGAAGTTTTTTGTCTAATGTTTGCACGTGCATTTTTTGCAGTGTAAAGAATATGTATTTGCATTGGGAATGAAATATTTTTTAGTAGTGTTTTATGTATTTAATATATGCTGCCATACACATTTCGTATAATGCTGCTACTATAGATTACTTTCTCTGATAGCCCCTCTTGAAATGTGTAATAACTCCATAATTCAGAAAGCATACAGATAAACTCTTGGACAATGTTAGGGTGGAAACAATTTGTAAATTTCCAAAATGAAAAAACAATAAAGGTAATGTAGGCTACAAATCCTGCAAGACAAATTTAGAGAGTTAAGTAACAAGCTCAGGAGCTGAAATGAAAAGGTGGTCTTCACAGACATACATCTTGTACCACCTACTAGTCCAAGTTAAATTGGGAAGATCAGAAGATTAAGCTGGTAGCTTAGACTTCACGTTCAGTGGATTGCTACAGGCTAGTGGGGCATTAGGTGTTTTATGAAGCACCACAGATTGCATTTTATCTTGACGGGCAAAATTGTGCTTAGCAGACAATCAAGCACTTGAAGACTGTTTAAATTAGGAAAAGGAGCTTGTATTTATTTTAGATTAGCTTTAACATTAAGTGAAGAAAGTAACAAGTATCATAAATATTCAGAAAAACTGAAATTTTATTGTAGAATAAAATATAAAATAACATGTGGATAGCATTCATTATTGGCTCCATTAAAGTATTACATTAAGGCAACACTAATGTCGTAAATTATACAAATAAGGACAGATTTGTTTAAAAGAGGGAGGTAAAAATGAAAATATAAGATCTATCGCCAAATATTGTATTGTTACATCTGCTGTGTTTTACTAACTACTTTAGTAATTCAGGATATTGGATGAGATGATAACTGCTTATATTTAAACACTGAAAAAATCATATTGGTCAGAACACTCCAGACAGCTTTTATATAAAAAGGTGTAAATATACAGTTGGCTTTTTTTGCTACCACCATATCAACATTATACAACATTACTACACTATCAAAGACCAGGGGCCTCATGTATAATGCCGTGCGTAGAACTCGCACTATAACATGGCGTAAGCACAAACGCCGAAATGTGCTTACGCACAGAAAAATCCAGATGCAGGAATCTGTGCGTACTCCAACTTCCACGTTCTTTCGTTACATAAATCCCGATCAGCGTGAAAACTAACGCTCGTGCATGCGCATTTTGTAACGCCCCAAATCCTCCCAGAATTACGCCTATTTGAATATGCAAATCAATGTAAATCGACCTTAAGCGCAGCCTTCTGTGAAAAGACAATGGGAAAAGCACGGGGAAAATATAAGAATTTCAGCGAATACCAAGTGGAGGCAAAGGAAAAACATACTATTTGTTCAAATAAACCGTGGTATAATCAACAAAATGAAGTTGATCGAGTGATATAGCATGTTGGAGAAACTTAAAAGCTCACATTCACAAAATCGCACAGTGCCGGAAATAAAAAGAAGTCACATATCAAAGTTGCCGTGAAAAGAAGAGTTGTAAGCCCACTGTCTGAGTGTCATATGAAAGTTTATTAGGGTACAGAGAAAAAAGGCACACGGTGGGGAAAAAGCACGAAATGTCAACTTCAATCTCGACATTTCCACTTTAATCACGTAGTTTATTTTGTCATTTAGTAGAACATTATAAACTTCATCTTAAAATCGTTTAATTAACCAGTTTCTCAAATCACATCGTAATTAAAGTAGCACGTTAAATGCTTTGTTTTGTATTTGATCTTCTACTCGTATGTGATCTATGTGTGTGAATCACTACTTGCTTCTTAAACTGGCTCTCTTCCTCCAACTGGACACAGAGTTTGTGATATTACAGTTCTCTGAATAACTAAAATACTGAGATGTATACGTGATGTCATTTTCATGATGATAGGAGCTAAAGCACATTATTAAACATGTGTTTCATGAGCCTCGTGCTCATGACAAGCATTATCTTTTGTCGAAATTTGTCGCTGCGTTTTTAGCAGTGTTGTTATTTTCTCTTTCTGTTTTATATTCAATATATATTGGCGTGGCCGACCCAAGAGTCCTTGCTTTTCTTTCCCCAAGTAACCGATCACCACACAATCAGCTCTGTAATAGAAGTTAAGCCATCTGTAAGCTTAGCGCCGATTCTTCAAAACGTTTAAAGAACATTGAAATATCTTCGTAGTACATGTTTAATTATTCTATCCTTCACGACACTCCCAGTAAAGAATATAGATTATTTAAATGAAGTTAAAGTTTTATGTGTATAATTTAACAAACATATTTTGCTGCATTTCACCTTAAAAATGATATCGTCATCATATGTAAATCACGCTTTATAAAGTGCCCCAGGTTGTGAGATATTATAACTGTAGTGCAAGTTTACAGTGGGGTGATTATACTTATAAGTACAAACTATTCTACAAGGAGCAATTGATTGAGTGCATTTAAAGTTCTTGGGATTAAACTGTTTCTGAACCGCAAGGTCCGTACAGGAAAGGCTTTAAAACATTTTGCAGTGGCTGAGACAGCGTGTCCTTAAAGCTGTATACCGATAATTCTCTTTCCGATCAGCTGCTGCTGTGATTCACACTCAGATACAGTGATATAAATACTCCGAGTCGTGCAGTGAGAGTAATATGGAAAAAGATGATCCGCTGTGGCAACTCCTAACCGGAGGAGCTGAAAGAAGAAGAAGAAGAAGAAGAAGTGAGAGTAACAACGCTAAAGCAGTTATGGTATTTGGAATACTATGGCTGTTCCCTGGACCATTATATTGTTACGAGTTAATTACAATCAGATGCATTACACAAATAAACAATATGCGGTTAGTTTCTGTGTATTTATAAAGCCGCGTCATGAAAATAATGAGTAATCACACAAGAACAGTACCATTCCTTTGACGCTGGGTGCCGCCAGTTTGCAAAACCGGCGGAGAACTTGCGTCGACAAGGCATGAGGTACCGTGGAAAAGTGCGTGGCTTTACGCCAAGTGTAGGTTTTATACATCGCGATTTGAACGTGGAAAAGTTCTTACGCAACATTTCTGTGCGTACGCACCGTTTATACATGAGGCCCCAGACCTTTCACCTAATAAGTAAATAAAATATTAGGTAATATTTAGCCAGGGTGTAGAAAGTGTAATATGTACGTGAAATTCAAGCAGAACTGACTACTGCGTTACTTTTCATAGGCTGTTCTAACTTTTCTGTTTGTGGCCTGCACTTAATTTAAAATGTTGCTGCAAGACCGGGAAATGCAACCATATAACTCCTTCCCTTATCTCTCTATATTGCCTTTCTGCTAAAATCTCCTTTTAACAAGTAAATCTTTAAATTCCTTTGATCTCCTTTGCTTTTGAGAAGGTATTAATACATGCTGTATGTAGCAGAGCTCAAAAGGAACAGTAGCCCAATTAGTCACTTCAGCCAAAGGATTATTCTTTCACCTTACTGGCCAAAATGTTGTTTTTTTTTTTTGCTCTCTATGAAGAGTGGGGGACTGAGCTCACATGTCTGGGGCAGCAATTATAGTCTGTGTAATAAGAGTCCAGTGTTGTGATGCACAGTCGACAAAGAGAAGTGGCACCAGAATCACCTTGTCACAATGGGTGAGGTTTTGTGAGGAAAGAATGTAGCAGAGCTCAAGTTAAAAAAAGACAGTAGTAAGCCCCGTTATTCACTCAAGCCCACAGAGTTCTTCTTTCACTCAACTGGCTATGAGGGTTGCTCTTTGCTCACTGTACAGAGTGGGATACCAAGTTTGCATATATCGTGTTTAGCTACTTGGTCCTCAAACTATGAAACGATCTGCCTGCCCCATTGGGTTTCAGTGTTTTAATTGCTGGTTGAATTCTCACCAGTTTTGTCCAATGCATCTGCATTAAAAACTGTTGACTAGTCTTCTTTATTCTATTTTTCTACACAGTATACTAACGGGGCTCTTGGAGCTACTGTTATCTTTTCTATTTACTATTCATAGTTAAGAAATGAGGTCAAAATGATTCTGAAACAGAAATGAAGGGCTAACTCAGGACCAACTTCTCAAAGGTCTTCATTATGTACGTTGTAAGAGCTGCTGTTCTTAACAGCTCTAGGGCACTCATTTTTCAAGACAGAGACTGTGCATGATGTCTTCCACTGTCATGGTAACTTCTGCAGGTTCAGACACAGTATGCAATGGAGCTGAAGCCTATAAACCTGCCACAGATGGTGTCCATGCAGGAAAGAAAGGAATTAGATGTTGGGGGTGGATCCTGCATGTCTAGCCAGCAAAAGCTTTGTTAGAGGAGGGTCTAACTGGTGGTTGTAAGTCGGATGTTTTAAAAAACAGATTACCGTTCACCATTTATTTAAAATTGAACCTGTAGCTATGTAGTCTTCACCATCCTACTCTAAACCTATGTCATATTGTTCTGCTCTAAATCTCAGCTTGTCCCTGTAGCTATATTTTGCCATTCAGAGTTGCTTTGTCATCTGTCTGCACTGTTTGCTACACTCCTTATCTTCATGTAAGCTCTATTTCAGGCTCTTAGTAATCCACAGGTTGTTGCTGAGGAAACAATGCACTGTTTCTGAGGGAATTCTGTCCCACAGAGATGTTAATGTAGTCTATAATGCAGTGACAAATTCTTTCAAAATCCTTACCATGTGCCCGTCTCTTGCAACACATCCAGCAAAGCATTCTTTATCTCATTTGTTAATTTTCTCATAGTCCTTTTGGAACTCATATTTATTAAATAATAGTTTACATTTTGGAGATTTAATGAACCAAGTTGCAGTAAGACAAGCCCAAAAGAGACAATGCGAGTGTTGCAAGGCTCCTAGATTATAGCCATTATCTTTTTGTGCTTTATGAATGTGCATATATAATGTAGATTGTAAAATGAATAAATAATATAATGTTAGCGGTATAACAAATAAAAAGACTTTCTAATATAAATATAAATGTTTTGATTAGACATGCATCCCATGTATATGTAGAGAAAAAATTCTAGGTGTTACATAGTGTGATTAATCAAATGGTATTGGTTTGAACTATACACTTTAGTTAATCAAATGGTATTGGTTTGAACTATACACTTTAGGATGTGATTAAATGTACAGCAGGGTTTTAAACTTCATTCAAAAACATTCAGCAACCCAGCATCATTTGGCCAACTGACTTTACAGTATGTGGCCATGACATTTGTCTCTGTTCTGGGATTTCTCAGTTACTTGGAGAAGTGAAGTTATGTCAAAGTCATGACGAAAGCAAGGGAAAATAACTTCATTGTTTAGTATATTCTCATGTGTATACAGTACAATGACATTTTTACCTCGAGGTCTCCCACTGAACAGTTACAGCAGTGTAATACTAACAATATGCAATAAATAAAATGCCATACATTAAAAACAACAGACATTATATAGTATTTATGTTCTGCCATGCTTTGCAAATGCACAATGAAATCATAATTGTTGTATAAAGACAGAGATTTAAAGCAAGGGGTAGCATAGTGAAAAGATCACATATGAGTGTCATCTCAATAATAAATCTGGACTGAATTTATTTTCACTGAAAGTCTTAGATATTTAAAGGAGCTATGCTACCTAAACATATCACATTTCATGGTATTTTGTGCACGTGCAATAAAAAAATACTGGGAAAATGAAAAAGGCAGAGTGTGTGAAACAGAAGAATGCAGCACAACAACCCGGTTGTCAAAATGTTTAATGAATGATGAGTTGCTCTTGCTATAGATATAGTAATAAAGGAAATGAGATAACATTTTTGAAACTCACTGACACGCACTCATACCTGTCAATCTATAAATACACAGGGAGAATTTGTAAACTTGAAGTTGAACCTGGCTCTGTGTGGCAAGAATAACAGCTATGTGCTACCACTCTACCTATGCTTAAACATTGTACTAAACTTAATGAACGTCAACCTGATTAAACTTTTGTGAACTGGCGTATCCAAATTGGCCCTGGTGTCCAAGCGTGTGCTTGTGGGAGTGTGTGTGTTCACCGTGTGATAAGACTGATGCCATGTCCAGAGATTCCATCTGCCTAGTAACCCTGCCCTGGATAACTGGGTTAGGAAGATGAATGGATGGAATGATGCTTTTTCAGTTCTTGTCACTTGATTGCATATAATGTTCCTGTTCAGTGTTCTCACTATTCTATATTATACTACTATACTATACAGTACTATGCTATCTTTGCAAAATAACGAAATAAGCTTCTGCATACTTAAAGAATGTAATGCACTCATAAGTGTGACTGTTTTCGGTTATAATTGTCTAGTTGTCTACAGAACAGAGACACCAATTCACATCTAGGCATCAACATTCAGTGTCAATAATGGTGCATGGCGATGACTTTCCAAGGTGAATCCATGCCTCTGTAACTGAAGGGTGCCGCAGAGGAAGACGAGCAATGAAGTGAAGTGCACAGCCAGTCTCCTTTAAAAATAACTGAAACTCACAAAAATGTTTTTTTACCTTCTTTAAAAGAAACACAGTATATACTCTATTTTGGAATATGTGTGTAATCACAATATGTGAATCAGTACTCAGTAACATTTTTTTGCTTTAAAAATGGATGTATTCAGTAATGTATAATGCTTTTTTTTACAATGGACCCTATTACCCATAAACTCCACTATAAAATGCAAGAGTGGGTTATTTCTTTTTTTTGTTATTATAAAAACAACCTTTGCTTAAGAATGAAGTATCATGTGGCAAGTTAATATCTACTAATATATATTAACACCTCGATCGAGCCCATGAGGAGATCCTCCGACGAGCATTCATGACACTACATATATCATATACCATGATTGTGAAGAAATAACTTGGACTTGACAAATACCAGACTATAGCCAAATCATCTAAGGATAAAAATTGTCCCTGAACCAAGGTGAGCTAGTACTAATGGTACTTAATGGAAGACAGTGAGTGTCCAGGATAATAGAGGTCTCTAATTATACTCTTTGCTTTTCACAGGCAATGTGTGATGTATATGTACTGAACATATGGGAGCTGGGTAGCAGCTTAGCTATTAGCTAAACAAACCAGCTTCATGGACTGAATCCTAAGCTCTCATTTATCAAATTTCTGAAGTTCTAATAATATTCTAAGCAGACTTCTCTATCTTGTGCAGTGCTTTGTGTCTTGAGCTAAGCAGGTGCCATACCAATATGTCAGATGACAGTAGATGGAAACATTTGGAGTTTTGTCAGAATCTTCAGCAAGTAAAGGAATTGACAAGCCTACTTCATGATAGACACCCCTTTTTTCCAATCCCAAAACAAGCATAGATACAGCCCAGGGTGTCCACTAGCAATTGTCACACACGTGCGAGTAGGAGGCAGCTAAAGGGCCTGAGTAAGTGTAATGAAACATCTGACCGGGGGTGGCGGAGTGCGCTGACTGTCTTTCTCAGTTCCCTACAGACCTTTCCCGGGAAATTCTGCAAGGTCACTTCCAAAGCCGGCCCCTTTGCTGACGTCGCTTCCGAAGCTGACCCCTTTGCTGACGTCACTTCTGAAGCCGGCCCCTTTGCTGACGTTACTTCTGGTTCCGGCCATTGTGATGACATCAGTTCCTCTCCAGGGGCCTCATGTATAAACGGTGCGTACGCACAGAAATGTTGCGTAAGAACTTTTCCATGTTCAAATCGCGATGTATAAAACCTACACTTGGCGTAAAGCCACTCACTTTTCCACGGTACCTCATACCTTGTCGTACGCAAGTTCTCCGCTCGGTATTGCAGACTGGCGGCACCCAGTATCAAAGCAATGCTACTGTTCCTGTGTGGTTACACCTTATTTTCCTGACGCGGCTTTATAAATACACTGAAACTAACCGCATATTGTTTATTAGTGTAACGCATCTGATTGTAATTAACTTGTAAAAATAATGGTCCAGGGAATAGCCATAGTATTCCAAATACCATAACTGCTTTAGCGTTGTTACTCTCACTGCACCTTCTTCTTCTTCTTTCAGCTCCTCCCGTTAGGAGTTGCCACAGTGGATCATCTTTTTCCATATTACTCTCACTGGACCACTCAGAGTATTTATATCACTGTATCTGAGTGTGAATCACAGCAGCAGCTGATCGGAAAGAGAATTATTGGTATACAGCTTTAAGGACACGCTGCCTCAGCCATGGCAAAACGTTTCAAAGCTTTTCCTGTATGGACCTCGCGGTTCAGAAACAGTTTCATCCCAAGAATTATAAACGCACTCAATCAATTGCACCTTGTAGAACTGTTTGTACTTATAAGTACAATCACCTCACTATAAACTTACACTACAGTTATAATATCGCACAACCTGAGCCACTTTATAAAGCGCGTATTTACATATGATGACGATATCATTTTAAGGTGAAATGCAGCAAAATATGTTTATTATATTATACAGATAAAACTTTAACTTCATTTAAATAATCTATATTCTTCACTGGGAGTGTCGTGAAGGATAGAATAATTAAACATGTACTACGAAGATATTTCAATGTTCCTTAAACGTTTTGAAGAATTGGCGCTAAGCTTACAGATGACTTAACTTCTATTACAGAGCTGATTGTGTGGTGATTGGGTATTTGGGGAAAGAAAAGCAAAGACTGCAGTGGCGGCTACGCCAATATACAGTATATTGAATATAAACAGAAAGAGAAAATAACAACACAGCTAAAAACGCAGCGACAAATTTCGGCAACAGTTAAATGCTTGTGTCATGAGCATGAGGCGGCTATGCAGTGTCTGCAACGGATGTGGCCATCCACCGTGCATAAGCTACCTTACTGACATTGGCGGGTGAAGGAGCCACCTATTCTTCCTCTGCCCAGTGCCACCACAAGCCTAGAGCCGCCCCTGAGTACTGCTGCAATAAATTATTTCATCGAAGGTCGCACATAATCGCTGCGCCGTGAAACTCATGTTTAATAACATACTTTACTATCATCATAAAAATATCACGTATACATCTCAGTATTTTAGTTATTCAGAGAGCTGTAATATCACAAATGTAATGGATTCTGTGTCCAGTTGGAGGAAGAGAGCCGGTTTAAGAAGCAAGTAGTGATTCACACACATAGAGCACATAGAAGATCAAATACAAAACAAAGCATTTAACTTTAATTACGATGTGATTTGAGAAACTGGTTAATTAAACAATTTTAAGATGAAGTTTATGATGTTCTACTTTAATGACAAAATAAACTACGTGATTAAAGTGGAAATGTCGAGATGGAAGTTGACACTTCGTGCTTTTTCCCCACTGTGTGCCTTTTTTCTCTGTACCTTAATAAGCTTTCATATGACACTCAGACAGTGGGCTACAACTCGCCTTTTCACGGTGACTTTGATATGTGACTTCTTTTTTATTTCCGGCACTGTGCGATTTTGTGAACGTGAGCTTTCAAGATTCTCTAACATGCTATGTCACTCGATCAACTTCCTTTTGTTGATTATACCATGATTTATTTGAACAAATAGTATGTTTTTCCTTTGCCTCCACTTGGTATTCGCTGAAATTCTTATATTTTCCCCCGTGCTTTTCCCATTGTCTTTTCACAGAAGGCTGACCTTAAGGGCGATTTATATTTCATTTGCATATTCAAAGAGGCGTAATTCTGGGAGGAGTTGGGGCGTTACATAAAGCTCGTGCACGAGTGTTACTTTTCACGCTGATCGGGATTTATGTACCGGAAGAACGTGGAAGTTAGATGCGCACAGATTCCTGCATCTGGATTTTTCTGTGCGTAAGCACATTTCGGCTTTTGTGTTTACGCCATGTTATAGTGTGAGTTCTACGCACGGCGTTATACATGAGGCCCCAGGCCTTTAAAGCCTCCATCTTGGGCTACTTTAGCAGTTCTAGTTTGGACTCTGTGAAATGCACTTCATATTTATGATACAACAAACCCTTTTGCAGCTGGAAAAAACAATATATGGGTGGCTGCCCCAAACCTTTATGATGTCTTTGGCGAATTATTATTACAGTGGCGTAGTCGGCAGGATGAAGTCCCAGAAGAAACCGGGACGCGAACATGACATCAACCAGGTAGGAAAGTACCGGGGCCAAGTTTGTGGGGGAGGGGGTGCGTTTGGGGGTCAGGAAGGACTCAAATACAGCACCGGGCATATAACTTACCAAAGGGAGAGTGTGAAGGGGACATACAGATGTAGGCTGGTTTCTGGGGATGAAACGAAAAGGGCTTATTATGCACTCTCGGAGGAGAGAGCTGAGCAGCCCATTGGGGCTGAGGCCCCAGATAAATATGGGCTATCCCCAGTCCAGCAGGCAAAAATAATACAAAACTGGGAATTTGATCCAGAGAGATCAATCCAGACACAGGCTATGACCCTCTGGGAGCAGGTGGCCTTATAGCTAAGGCCATTTGAACTATCCACCTGCCAAATAGTACATCAGGTAGCCTGCTTTATTTTTTTAAAGAGCCTCCCAAAAAACTTTGCCCAGCCGGACTGGGGAGATTTCCATTCAATGGAAGAGCTTATAAAGCTTGTAAAATCACCCATGCCATTCTCGAAATCTGGGAGAGCAGAACCGTGCTTTAGTGGATTTCCTAGAAATTACGTCCTACAAAATAAGTCTCTTCTACATAAATCGGAGCCTGTTTCTGAGTTCCCGGGCCGCCGGGCGTGCAACCTACCCGGGAACGAGGCGGGATGTAGGTGGAAGGGGGGAGACGGTTTGTGTGCTCTTGCCAACCCTCTGACGTTATCGAATACAGGACCCGTAGTCATTAATGGTTACAAAGTCAAGGCCTTATTTGATTCCGGCAGCAACATTTCCATTGTTGATTGCCATTATGTCTTACCGCGACAAAGAATTAAAGAAAAGACCAGTATTAAATGTATTCATGGAGACACCCGGATGTACAATACCGCCCTGTGTTTCGTAAGTCAGGGAGGATCGCTAAAAAGAATTCCCATGGCGGTTCACCCCAATCCTCCCTTTCCAGCGATTCTAGGGCGGGACTGGTCGGAAAATAAAAGCAGTAAACTATTGACTACTACTAAAAACTTAGGACTAGTTATAGAGGAGGATAACTCGTCTCAAGCTGTCTCCACGCCATGTACACAGCCTGCGGAGAGAGGTACGGAAGCCCACGAGGGGAACGGGTAGATTCCTGGACCGTCGCAGGCAAATACGTCATCAACCCGCGCCTCGACAAGTCGGGAGGAATCCCCTCCCCTTGAGGTCAGACTGGATCCTCTCTCTGACATTCAATTTCAGTTTAGACAAACACCGGCTTCTTTTAAAAGGGAACATTGGAATGATGACTCCCTAAAATTTGCAAAAAATGCAGTAGTCCTTGTCAACGGCCAACGCACACACCAGCCCATGGCACAAGGACCTCACTATGTAATAGAAAATGATCTATTATATCGGGTCGCGGAACATGGGGCGGAGGTTCGTTAACTGTTGTTAATTCCATGAATCTACCGGCGGCAGGTTTGTGAATTAGCTCACGCCCACCTCCTTGGAGGCCATTTAGGCTCCGAAAAAACTTTAGAGTGAATCAAGCTCAGATTTTATTGGCCGGGAATTAACGAGGAGGTTCGCCATTTTTGTATTTCTTGTCCAGAATGTCAATTATGCCAAATTCCTAGGAGGGACCGGGCTCCTCTCGTTCCCCTTCCCTTAGTTGATGTCCCCTTTAAACGAATTGGGGTCGATATTGTAGGACCCTTAGAGCCCTCAGCCCGAGGACATAAATATACAGTAGATTAGTCCTCGTGGATTATGCAACCCGATATCCGGAAGCTGTTCCCTTGCGCTCAGCAACATCTAAAGCAATTGCACGGGAACTAGTGGGAGCATTTGCGTGTGTCGGTATTCCTAAAGAAGTCCTAACAGACCATGGAACACCTTTTACCTCGGAGAGGTTCAGGGAAACGGCCAAGTTACTGAAAATAAAGCACTTAAAGACCGCGGTGTATCATCCTCAAACCAACAGTCTAGTGGAGAGGTTTAATCAGACTCTCAAGCAAATGCTTCGAAAGGTGGTCAGCGGGGATGGGAGGAATTGGGATCAACTCCTCCCCCTCATGCTCTTTGCCTATCGGGAAGTCCCACAAGCCTCTACGGGGTTCTCTCCTTTTGAATTGTTATACGGATGACAACCCCGGGGTATATTGGATATTTTAAAAGAAGGTTGGGAAGGAGAGGCTCTTCCCTCTACAAATATTTTGGAATATATCGCACAGTTACGTGATAGATTTGGGAAAATTCAACCTATTTTAAAAAGTCATATGGAAGAGGAGCAAGCAGCACAGGCCCGTTATTATGACCGTGGCACAACACAGCCGGGGGATCGTGTCATGGTATTAGTTCCCACCTCCCATTCTAAATTGCTCGCCCATTGGCAAGGCCCTTATGAAATTGAGAGAAAAGGATTGGTCGACTATTTGGTGAAACAACCCAATCGTAGACCAAGTGAGCGGGTTTATCATGTGAACTTGCTGAAGCCGTGGAAGGAGAGGAAACCAGATCCCTCCTCCGCTCAGCCCTGCTCATTCTTTGCTCACATAGACACCCTTCATTTTGGCGAGGAATTAACTTATAGACAAAGACGGGAGCTGAAATCAGCTATCCTGTCCGTCTCAGAGGTGGTGAGTGAGAAACCTGGAAGGACCTCTCTGATTGCGCACAACATAGTGACTGAACCAGGGGTTATAGTCCGGGAGTGCCCCTATAGACTTCCTGAGGCAAAGAAAGCAGAAGTGGAGCTGGAAATCAAGCGGATGCTGGAACTAGGAGTGATTGAGGAAAGTTATAGTCCCTGGTCCAGCACGATTGTCTTGGTTAGTAAGCCTGACGGCAGTTGGAGGTTTTGCAATGACTTCTATCGGCTTAACCAGGTCTCCCTGTTCGATGCTTATCCCATGCCTCGCGTGGATGACCTCCTCGAGAGGCTTGGACAAGCTGAATTTTTGACCACGCTTGACATGACAAAGGGGTACTGGCAGATTCCTTTAATGGACTCCGCGAAGGTCAAGACCGCGTTTAGCACTCATAGTGGACACTGGCAGTATCATGTTCTTCCATTCGGGTTACACGGGGCTCCTGCAACTTTCCAGCGTCTGGTGGATAAAGTGCTCCTACCCCATAATGAGTATAGTGCTGCCTATCTGGATGACGTCGTCATCTATTCCAGCACATGGAAGGAACACGTACAGCAGGTCACTGTGGTATTGCGGACACTAGGAGAAGCTGGGCTTCGTAATAATTCCAAGAAATGTTTCTTTGGATTAAAAGAGGCTAAATATTTGGGCTATCTGGTGGGTCTGGGTACCGTAAAACAACAGTGTTCAAAAATAGATGCCATTGTTAAAAACCAAGCAGCAAGTCCAAGCCTTTCTCAGGTTGGCCGGGTACTACCGCTGGTTTGTACCTCGGTTTTCAGAGAGAGTGGTGCCCTTGACTGATCTTACGAAGAAGAGGGCTCCTAATTATATGGTATGGACTGACAAGGCAGACGCTGCATTTAGTGACGTAAAACAGGCTCTTACGTCAGCACCAATATTAAAAGCTCCTAATTTTTCTCTCCTTTTTATTCTCCAGACGGACACTTCGGACACAGGCCTGGGTGCTGTGCTGAGCCAAAGCATCGATGGTATTGAACACCCCGTCATGTACCTAAGCCTAAAACTGTTGGATCAGGAGACCAGGTATGCAGCGGTGGAAAAGGAAGACCTTGTGATCAAATGGGTGATTATGCAGTTGAGGTACTGCCTCTTGGGCCGGGAGTTCACTTTGGTGACAGATCATGCTCCTTTACAGTGGATGGCCCTTCACAAGGAGTCGAATCCACGGGTCACTAGGTGGTTTCTTGACCTTCAACCTTACAAGTTTTTCGCTAATTCATCGTAAGAGTTCTCTCCATGCCGACGCTGATGCTCTCTCTCGTGCCCACGACCTCTCAGTGCTGGACGCCCGACCTGGTGGGTCTGGGCTGGGGGGGGCCTTGTCACACACGTGCAAGTAGGAGGCAGCTAAAGTGCCTGAGTAAGTGTAATGAAACATCTGACCAGAGGGTGGCGGAGTGCGCTGACTGTCTTTCTCAGTTCCCTACAGACCTTTCCCAGGAAATCCTGCAAGGTTCCGGCACCTCAGAAGATGTCACTTCCAAAGCCGGCCCTTTTGCTGACGTTGCTTCCGAAGCCGGCCCCTTTGCTGACATCGCTTCCGAAGCCGGCCCCTTTGCTGACATCACTTCTGGTTCCAGCCATTTTGATGACATCAGTTCCTCTCCTGGCCTGTAAAGCCTCCATCTTGGGCTACTATAGCAGTTCCAGTTTGGACTCTGTGAAATGCACTTCGTATTTATGATACAACAAACCCTTTTGCAGCTGGGAAAAACAATATATGGGTGGCTGCCCCAAACCTTTATGATGTCTTTGGCGAATTATTATTACACAATATACAGTATATACCCACATTTGGTTTTAGTATTGCTTTATCTAAAGTGAAACAATTTGACTGGAGTACCATTTTAAAGTTTTTTCATCACTAATAACTGTCTAAAAATACATTTTTTGTTGCATGGTTTCTCATTATGCTAGATGTGGTGCAGGTTTATTATGGCTGTGTTGTACAGATCTTAGATAAAAGCAACAGCAGGCAGTCTTTACCTCCAGTGAAGATGCAGCATATCTACATTGTTAAAGTCAGACACATAGTTTATTTTATATATAATTTTTTATATAACACATGGCTTGAAAATGATCCACAGCATCTCAATAATTTCTTTAAATTATCAGCACATTACCAGATGAATTTCGGAATACGTCTTATGAATTATTATGAAACTAAAATGTCTGTAATTTAGTTGAAGCCTTGCCTGAAAGCCATAGATAATTAAGGATGGTTGGTTACACTACTTTACAGACAACTGAAAAATGGTTACAAATCACCCTGCCCTTGAGAAAATTCCACCAGATGTTTATTTAGTGGACAAAGATTGCATCATTATAACTAATTACACAACATAATGCAAATAGGGAATCTTGAATACTGACACTTATTATTTATGAAAAGTATAATAATGTGGTTGTTAGAATTGATAATCTTAGGCAACATTTTAATGAGTGAGACAGGACATTATTATTTCCTTTGTAACTAAACATTCTGTCTGATAAATAATATTGATACAGCAGATATTTTGAAGAATGTATTTTAACTAATCATTTTTGTATATTTTCAATTTAAGATTTTTGTTCACAGGTACATGAGTATATATAAAAGGAATCTCAAACAACTGATCTATCTACTGGATGTAATATATGATTATTAAAGTGACAATGGTTACCTCTTATCTAAGTATTTGCTAATGAATAATACTTTGTCAAGATCTGGGTTATAAACTAATTTTGGATCAATTGAAAACCCTGAAGTCACCTGTCAGTAATGTACTCTGTCACTGTACACTACACATTTTAAATGAGGTACAAATGGTCATAATTATTTCACTTAAATTTACTGTACATCTAACTAAAGCCACTTTAAATCTTCACATATATTATAAAGTACCACTTCTTACATAATGACATACAACAATACCAACAATGAACCTTCTCAGCAGTTTGGACAGACATACAATATGTTTGCTGCTTATTTTCATTTTAAAGTATCTGAGTGGCATAATGAAACAGTGGTTAGTGGTTCTGTCTCACAGGTCTAGAGTTTCTCGATCAAATTCCAGGCCTGGACATTGTCTATGCATGTGCCCACTGTAATTGTTTACAGGTTCTCCAGGAATTCTAGTTTCTTTCCACAGTCAACACATATGCATATAAGATGTTAATCTGAAAGAGTGTGCGAGTACAGCTTTGAAAAAAAAAAAAGCAAAAAGGAATCGCAATAGTCAGAGAAGCATTTCACTACACAATTAAGTATTGTGCCTGCTAGATTATATACTTATTTTCACTAAGGAATCAAGCTATTTTGTACAAACCAACAAGGTGTATTCCACTGTACATAAAGGGAAATCCTACTCCAGTCCCATCTTCAGGTTCTGAAATCATTAGTTTAAAAGGTTATGACAAAAAGGTAGATCACAACTTAACAAAAGCTGAAAATGAAAGACTAGTCTATTTTTTACCAATTTCAAAGAAAATGGCATTTTTCTTACATAGAATCTTGTTTTTTCAAAGACGTCTTATACTGAACATTTGCTGTTTTTATAGAACTCAAAATTATTCTTGAGTGAACAGATGTGAGTTCAAATGCAATGTTTTTAGTGCTTTATTCTTTTCAAATGTTAAAGATTTAAGTCTTACAGTCACTGATTTGACCAATTATCTGCATGTGTAGGCGACACCTGAATAAAGGTAAAGTTGTATTCATGTCTGTGTTTCTTGGTATTATTGAGAATTGAAATTATTTAATGAAACACTACTTTACTGTGAAACAATTTATCTGATGAAACACCATCTATGAAACACTTTTTTTATTTGAAAATAATTACTGTTATTTGAGTAACAATATGGTTGATTAGAGACAGTTGGAATATGGACATAAAGTAAAACCATACTATATATAAAGATGTACATAATATTAGTATATATTCTTTAAGTAATTTCACTGGAATGAGTAACACAGTTATGATAGTAAAACGTACTTATTAAATGTAGTGATCATGTTAAACTTCCAATTAAATAATGGTGCTGGACAAAGTCACCAACAACAACAAAAACATTTATTTATATAGCAAATTTTCACACAAACGATGTAGCTGATTTACAGGATGAAGAAAGAGAAAAAAAAAAAATATATAAAATTAAGCAATACTAATTTTTTTTTTATTTTATTTATTTATTAATTTTATTACAATCAATACATAGCAATCAAGTTTTTACAAAAAAAAGAATTATGCTAAGAACAGATCGATCCCCACCCTTGAGAGAGAGAGCAAGCCAAACGGTGTAAAATTTAAGGCTTGTAAAAATACCTAAATCAACAAATTCTCCGTGCTTTATAAACTCATTTCAAAATATTACTGATTAGATCCTGCCATGTTTTGAAAAAAGTCTGCACAGATCCTCTGAGTATTTGATTTTTTCCAATTTTAAATAATATAACACATCAGTTTCCCACTGACTTAAAAGAGGAGAGTTTGGGTTCTTCCAGTTTATCAGAATAAGTCTGCGTGCCAACAGTGTAGTGAATGCAATCACAGTTTGTTTGTCTTTCTCCACTTTAAGACCCTCTGGAAGAACCCCAAACACAGCTGTTAATGGGTTAGGAGGGATTGTGAGTCCAAGGCTGTCTGAGAGGTAATTAAAAATTTTTGTCCAGAATAATGTTAATTTGGTGCAGGCCCAGAACATGTGACCTAGTGAGGCTGGGGCTTGGTTGCAACGTTCGCAGGTTGGATCATGCCCTGGAAACATTTTGGAGAGTTTTAGTCGAGACAGATGTGCTTTCGATATATAATTTTGAGTTGTATAATTGTATGCTTTGCGCATATGGAGCTTGAGTGAATTCTCTGCATTGCTACTTTCCACCCCTTTTCTGAGCAATACTAATTAACATAGAATAAAAGTAAGGTCTGATGACCAGGTAGGACAGAAATCAAAAAAAAGCTCTAGGTGGCTGGAGAAAAAACAAACAAAATCTGCAGGGGCTCCAAGGCCACGAGACCACCCAGCCCCGTATAGGCATTCTACCTAACATCAATGATCTCCATCAGTCCTCAAGGTTTTCAGGCTTTACATGGAAGAATTTGATGATGACGGTCATGTGGACCCTTTTCTTTCAATCCATCAAGGTAGAGACAGCACGGTGCTTTAATCAGGTGGTGGTGGAGCAGAACAGTAGAGAAAGTAGGGGTTAGTACGGATTTTGGAGCCACAAAAACAAAAGATAATTGAAAGCATATACAGAATATCAGGGTTAAACTAAAATGGAGCTATAAGAAAGCCATGTTAAAATAATGGATTTTTAGCAGTTTTTTTAAAAATGCTTCACCATATTAGCCTAGTGAATTTCTAACGGTCAGGTATTCCAGATTTTAGGTGTATAAGTGCAGAAGGCTGCCACACCACTTCTTTTAAGTTTAGCTCTTGGAATTATAAGCAGACACTCATTTGAAGATCTAAGGTTACGATTTGGAGTGTAAGGTGAAAGGCATTTTGAAATCTAGGTTGAAGTGAGATTATCTAAGGCTTTGTAAATCATAAGCAGTATTTTAAAGTCAATTGTAAATGGTGCAGGTAATCAATATAGTGACATCAAAACTGGAGAGATGTGCTCCAATTTTCTTTTCCTACTTAAGGTTCTGGTAGCTGCATTCTGTACGCGTTGCAATCTATTGATGTCTTTTTTTGGTAGTTCTGAGAGAAGTGCGTTACAGTAGTCTAGCCGACTGAAAACAAAAGTGTGAACTAATTTCTCAGCATCTTGCTTTTGCTAACTTGCTATATTTCTTAAGTGAAAAAATACTATCCTAGTAATCTGATTAATATGCGATTTAATAAGGATAAGGAATAACTTTATGGGAATAAACAATCTTTAATTTTTTATGTCACTTAGATAGTGCCTTCTTCATACATTTTTGTATATGAAACAGAATAAGATCAAGATAAAAAAAGTATACAGGTGGGACTAAAACCTCTAAGCCAGTGACTTGCAGTCAGATATGATATAACCTGGGTTATTCTGCATTTGTGAAAACCATTTTTCCTTAGACTGTTTGCAAGTAGTCAGGAATTTGTTATCAGTTAGCCAACCTGGGACATGTAGCTTTGTACTTCTGCATAGGTTTTTGCATAGAAAACATAAAAAAAGAGGGGTCTGTTATTGATGAGTGATTCCACGTCACACATCACTGTTTGGAGACTTTCATCCTCAGATGTTTGTTGGTTAATAGAGGCTGATGACGGGTTGAAGATCCATTTAATTTCTTTCTTCATCATAGTGTTGCTGATTTTTTCTTGGTCAATATTTTTAATTGCTTCACATACAACAACATTTATTTATATAGCACATTTTCATACAAAAAATGTAGCTCAAAGTGCTTTACAAAATGAAGAATAGAAAAATAGAAGACACAATAAAAAATAAAAATAAGTCAACGTTAATTAATGTAGAATAAGTAAGGTCCGATGGCCAGGGTGGACAGAAAAAAACAAAAAAAAAAATAAACTCCAGACAGCTGGAGAAAAAAATTAAAATCTGTAGGGATTCCAGACCAAGAGACCACCCAGTCCCTGCTGGGCAATCTGCCTAACATAAATTAAACAGTCCTCTTTGTATTTAGGGTTCTCACGGAAGGATTTGGTCACGTAGACTTCTGGCTTTCAGTCCATCAATGTTGGTGCATCATGATGTTTTGAGTAGGTGGCTCTCTGTCAGCTTCAACAAACTTTGTTCCATTATCTGAGCGCATGATTTTAACTAGTCCTTTTTTTGCAAATGAAGCAGCAAATGGCATTGATGCAAGAATCAGTGTCCAAATTGTGTGCAATCTGTATGTGCACAGCTCTGATTGTTAGACAAGTGAAAAATTACTCCATACCTCTTGACCGGACTACGTCCTCTTTTGACTTGGAATGAGCCAAAATAATCAACTCCAACCTTGGAGAAAGGTTGCTGGTCAGGTGACAAGCGATCTTCTGGCCAATGTGCCATTTTTTGCTCACCTGCTTTCGGACAAAAAAGATATGGGCAGGAGACAAACCACAGTGCTGGCAAGTTCCACTTGGACAGACAACTGTCTGCATTATTCTGCAACTGTTGTAAACTGGCAATAAAATCTCCCATTCAGGATGTTAAATGCAAAACTTTACAAAACTAACATTTGGTTAGGTTGACTTTGTCTGGGTCACAGGACTGTGAGACTAATTCATTAGTTAAAACTATTTTTTTCTGAAAATAGCTAAACATTTCTTGTCAGTCAGTCAGTGAGTGAGTCTACCAGAAACATATAGTTTTATTTATATTTACATGTTCTAGGTTGGTCTGTAGTATAGCCTCACCAGCTAATCATTACGAGACCCACAGTCTGAGGACCCACTCACAAATGATAGCTTTTCATGTACATATAATTTAGTTTTCAACATGCAGGTCCACCCCCCAAAGAAAAGTTGTTTAAGGTATGGCAGAGATCTACAAGTCAACCTTTCTTTATGTGCCTTTCAGTGGAGTAGGTAGACCATTTCAGAAGTTGGTATATTCTAACACTAACATCATTCACCAAAGATTACCACAGGAGCATTATGCTACACTAAATGCAAACCTGTACAAACAAATATAAACCCAAAACAAAATCTAAATATGTATTCTTAATCAATAGTGTCACAAATTCAACCCTTACTTTTACAAAGTATAGATGTTGTTTGAAGCATATAGCCATCATTTATGGTATGATGCGACGTCATGCATCATGTATTATGAATATCGTGTGCCTGCCAATGCTCAGAATCATATTGACTCCTAATTCCAAAATGGCTGCCTCCTTGAAAAAAAAAAACTGGACATGAGATTACAATACCTAAATAATGATAAAACATAAATTCACATTAATAAATATAACATTTTATACAGGTTATAAATTATAATAAGAATGTATTATCTTGTGCCCTACAACAGTCATGATAGGTAATATTAACAACTGCAAAAACAAAAACAAAACATTATTCTTGTTATTTACTGCCTAAATAATGATAAAACATAAATTCACATTAATAAATATAACATTTTATACAGGTTATAAATTATAATAAGAATGTATTATTTTGTGCCCTACAACAGTCATGATAGGTAATATATACAACTGCAAAAACAAAAACAAAACATTATTCTTGTTATTTACTGCCTAGTTCATGAAATTCAACAAGGACTTTAATACAAAATCTAGGCCTCAAGGTTTTAATGTCACCTAGACACAAAAAAGCATGGCCAAAATATCAGAAGCCTGCATAAGCCAAGACAAAGCCAAAGCTGAAAAAGGGAAAGGGAACCATGCAAAAATCCCATAAAACAATAACAAAGCAAGATTTCTTTAATGTTTAAATGTTTTGTTTAGCAAATATTTAAAAAACTAAAACAAAGCAGAAGCATAAAAGGTGTCAAAAATTATGCCTAAAGGCAAACCAAAATACAACTAGTACCAATCCACAAACCAGAAATCAGTCCAAAACAGTCAAAGCTTATATACAACAGTGAAATAAAAAAAAGAACTTACAAAGCAATATCCAAAAAATATAACCCTAAGTACAGAAGCAGAACTGAATAAAAGTAGTGAAAATATGTATGTCTCAAAGCCAAGGTTGTGGATTTTACAGGTTTATTAGCCTCTGGGGCTGTCCTACATACACCTGCAGTGTCAGAGTACCCACCCCCTTAGACCCAACATAAAGATAACAAAGCACATTAGACACAAAAGTAAGAAATACATACCTAATATAATATATTCATATAATTATACTAAAACAATATTCATTGAGGCATAATCAAAAATAAACAGAAAGAAAACATAAGAAGAATTTACAAAAAAAAAATTCAAAACACAAAATAAACTAAAGACATTCAAGCCAGGGAAAAAAAAACCCTGGTTATTCTATAAAGTATCTGTAAAATCCTGTGAGCAAATGGGCAATTGAAGAGATATAATTAACTGAACTTTAAAGAAATGCCAAGGGAATGAAGAAGAGATACCCTAGATAAGAGAATTTTAATTTAGTTTGAATTAAATTTGCCAAGTGGTAACATTTTATTATGAGTTAAGAACCCTGCTTCTTGAACTGATGGACATTGATTCAAAAATGTATGACAGGGTTTTATAAAATATTCAACAACATCTTCATATGTTATTTGCAGAAGTTCTTTTCCTATTCATGTATTTCCTTGTGGGGGTCTTAGATATAACCATATGTCTATAAATTAATTTTCATAATCAGCACTTAAATACACAATTGCTGTAATCTTACCCTAGGTTCTAATCATTCTCGAATACCATTTTGAAATGTAATTTATAGATGATGAATTTTTCTTATTCTGACACATCATCATTTATATTAGACAAAATTCTGTTGTTGATACTCATTAGAATGTAAAACCATTCTTTGATCATTTTGATAATGTGCAGATACAGTGTTTTAGGTGAGTGAATGACCCGCCGAACAGCACAGACATATAATTGACTCACCCAGAGGCACAGCCAGTGGAGGGGCTTACATTATCAAAATAAAATACTGACAAAATAAAATACAAATTGGACAGCTTCTAAAGGAGCAGCTTTGATCTGAAGCAGCGAACAGTCTACATGTTATAAAAAATAATTGAAGCCTTTTTAACATAATATAAAACAATGAATAATAACAGTAACACATTTCAAGAGTCATGCTACTTTAAATAATAATTTATATTGTTAACAACATTATTAATAACATATTTAGAGACTGTTAATATCTGTGGAAACATGTAAACTATGAATCATAACCTGCTGTGCTGTATCGGTAAGTGGATCTGTTCTTGATAAAAAAAGGAATTGAAGAATTGAAGTGAAAGGCAATCCAACAAAATGTTGGAATATAGTGAAAAAAGAAAAAGTTAGCAATGCATGACCTAATTGAAAACATGGAGATAATGATAGTGTCTTATTTTTATAGAAACCAATTCTCAATTTGTGGTGATCTTACTTCTTCCACTATAAATTAGTAATCCAGCAAAACTTAATCATTCAAATCCATGGTTAGTTTTTAATGCTGGTATAAGCTTTGCCCTTTTGTGGAATGAAATTCTACATATAGTGCTTGTTAAGCAACAGTTTTTATTCTGTAATTTGGAAAAGTTTTTTTTTTCTTTTCTGTAGATGCTCTATGCATATTTGTTTGATTTCTTGTGTGTTATACATATTTTGCTTTACTTAAACATTATTAACATACGGTATTTAAATTAAAAGTTTAATTATGAATTGGTTTGAAAATTATATATATATATCAATATACATCATAGGATCCATGTGTATACAGGTGTTTGTGTAGATGAAATTATGGGTAATTACAGTTAAATTTGTACATTTTAGTGGCATTCTTTATTTGTGTTTTCATGCATTTATGTTGTTAACTCAAAAGGTGATTTCTTGTGAGTTTCTCATCTAATTTGGGCTCATTTTCAATGTTTCTTGAAAAAGATGTAAAAGCCTGATAATAAAATAGCAGGGCTACAAACTTGAATCATGGGTGGGGATAATCATTACACTTCTGTTTTGTAGAATGTTGTTGTTATATTAGTGCAGTCAGCACTGTAACTTGACTGGCAGACTGGCAAGTTAAACACTGAGGTACTAGAGACTTATTTTGGTTTTAGTGTCACTCAAAGGTAACTTATTTAGCGCATATCAGATATGACTTTGATTCGTTTTTTTTTACAGAAACATGAAATGAAAAAAAGTGAGCATAATTTTTACCTTTGCGACTTTTCTCTAGCATTGCACCAGGACTTCTATAACCGCCCCCCCCCCTTTTCCTGACACTCCCATGCACCTATGTCAGTATGTATATATCAAGAAAATGAACACCAGTACACTATGTATTAACATTTGCCGTATCGTTGTGAACCGCATAATATGTATGTTAAACCTTTAAATGAAATTACATTTCATAAAATGTTTAAAGTTAGTATATAGTAGTACAGTGTTGTACCATGTTAGGCATTATGGATGCAATGAGAGGTCAAGCAAAATTATACCTTTTATTGGCTAAATGAACTGATTACAATGTGCAAGCTTTCAAGGCAACTGAGGCCTCTTCTTCATTCATTGCTGTAATCAAAGGTATATTCCAACTTTTGAGTATCAGTGAGAATTCTGAATAAGTTAAGTAATGCACAGTGGCTGTTCCTACTCCTGAAATGTTTTTTTCAAAAATGGAACAGAAGCAATGCTCCTCTATAGATAAATTCTCATAGCTTCACAAGTTATATTCCTACTTTAGCTGGTTGGAAAGCTCTAAGGAAAGATAGGAAAGAAATTTATATTTATATACACTTAATCACTGTATTGTATCAAACTGGAACAACATTTTGCAAAGAAGACTAAATAAATTTATCGACATAATCCATTGAATTTGACTTAACTGTACGGAATGTTATCTGTTTCTAATTAAAGTCAATATATATAAATAAATATATATATATATATATATATATATATATAGTCACACACGTGTACATGGGAGGAAGCTGGATGCACCAAATGAAGGTAATTCCATGCCAGGCCGAGGGGTGAAAGGGTGAACTAAACCTTCCTCTGTTGCTTCTGCCGATCAAATTACAGGGACTTCTGCTTGATTCAAACCTAATGACACCACTTCTGGTTCAGGCCCTAAGAACAGCACGTCCGGTTCCAGCCACAAAGATCAGGTCACATCCGGTTGTGGACCTCAATGAAATCACTTCCGGTTACCTGCCTTAAACTTCCATCATCCTCAGTTCACTCTTGGACTCCAATCTATGCACATCAGTGTGATTTTCAAAACCCTGTTGTAGCATAGGATAATATATGGGTGGCTGCCCCAAACCATTTTGTGTGTGTCGAGGCTGGTTCTTTTACAATATACAAAAAAGAACTTGCCACTTTATACTGTATTCATGGGTGCTCTATAAAGCAAATAATTACAATGAAAGGAAAGGTACTGTACATAATTGAGTTTGTTTATTATAAAAAGCTGATGAAATTGAGATATAGAAATTTTATAATGAGACATCTGAATAAATTCCTGGCACACATTAAAAAAAAAGAATTTAAGCTTGTGGTTCAGCAGATGAAGGTATCTTAATATTGATCCTATGTACCAAATGAATCTGCTTGCTCTGACCAAAGCTTACGTAGAATCAAATTTCTGCTGTTAAATGATTATTTTAAAGAGATGTTTTTTTCTTGTTCTGCTACATATTACTAATAATGCTGGTTATACTTCACTATACATAGTCAAAGTGCTTAATGCTCATATTTCTATGCATTCTTATTGTTTTTTGCTTCATTTAAATTCAGTTGCTAGTTAGGACAGAGGCCTTAATCCTTTCCTTTTTTTTTCTTAATCAGCTGCCAATTAACAATGAAGTACAAGTAAAAATGTAAAGGGTATTCAATATGATAGTTGCATAAATATAGTTCAGAGTCATTGATAAAAGAAAACAGAGTAGTACATATTTTTTTACACAACTTGCACGTTATTAGAAAATTAATATTCACTGGTAGGTATTTGAAGCAACAGAATGAGAGCTGGAATGGCTATCTAATTAAATGACATTTTTCATTAGCATCAAGATTTGGCTTCTGATTTGGAAATTAGCTGAAAGAGATACAGGAACTACAGCAGATGTCCAAGACCGGGGTTTAATAACATTGCTGACGATATACATGGATATGAGCTGAATGATCATAAGAACTATTGATTTTGTGAAAATACTACAGACAACTCAATGTACATTTTGTCTTTGTACATCGTCTAAACTTTGAGCAAACATTAATCAGTTAGTTGAATAATTCTAAAAGGCATGTAAAATCCATTATATACACATATCAAATCTCTAGATCCAAAAGGGTGGGATGAAACCAAAATACACCAAAATTCCAAGCAAAAAAAAAAACTTAAATATAACCACTTCTAAATTGCATAAAAATAAAACTACTGCATGTACAGTGAAAACCATATAAATGGTCCCAGACATTTGTAGAAGTGATGTGGCTGGCTGCAGCATGCATATATTCCCCCCAAGTTAAGCAGCAGGTGTAGTATATAGGAATCTTAGGTAGCTGTAGTCCAAATGGCCACAGCACCTGACAGCCCTAATTGCCAATCAGTTTTGACTGCAACAGATATAAAACACAATTATGGGAATGGGAGTGGAGAAAAGTCCCAAGGACAAGAAAAAATGCAGATTGGGCAGTAATATGTGAGTAGAGATAGATTAAAACATTAACGAAAAACTAAAATAATACACATATATTCAAACCTAACATCGATGTCTTCCTTTCTGGTATACTGATTTTTCGAACTGATTCTTTTGACAACAGTTTTTGGTTACTGTTTTGATTTTGCTTTTCTTTGTTTCTTTTTGATATTGAACCCCCTGCTTGGTTTTTGACTTTTCTTTTGGTCTACTCCTTTATCTCCATTTCTAACTTTCAGCTGCCCTTTTTTAGAGTAAATCTGCATTTGTTTTGTATTCAGAGTAAGAAAGATTGTGATTTATTGTGCTCACCCAGTGGGACATCAATAAATGTTGGAAATGGAAAGATGAATTTTAACTTGGTTAATTAATCAGCAGTTTTGCCTTCAGTGATACTGATAATTAATAAAAAAGTAACAGCCTTCTCAATTTTTTTATCTTCTCTTTCTTTGTTGTTGGAGGTGGGTCTCCGGCCTTTAGACTTGTATCAAGGTAACTGAAGCTCTGTTGTTTTAAGATACAGAAAAAAACAATATCCTGATAAACACAAGGATTATAGAAATATGATAACTGCGTATATATGTTAACAAATTAGAAAGACATACAGTATATGTAACACAGAGAAATTAGCTGTTTATTTGCTATTTAGAGTTTAAATTTATCTTGACACATATATAAAATTTTACAGTACCAAGTCTTTAAAGATGATGTGTGATGTTGTGTGAAGTTGTTGCATTGTTGTCATTCCAGATTCAAGGATGGAGAAGGATTCTTTTGTGTTGCGCTCTTTCACTTTGCTGCATGATCCTTTGTTTGTGGTTGCTTTCTGCTTTTAGGCCCTTTGCTGTGTCTTCTGCAACTTCAGGGGGGAAAATCATTACTCTTTCTGGCACAAGAATTTACATGTTGAAGTTCCCTCCTTCAAGTAATGGCTGTTATTCAATGCACTAGTCCACAGCTTTACTTGGCAGAGAAATTGTCAATTTCTGGTCCAAAAAAAGAAACAGGTTGTCATTTCTCAGATCCACAAACACAGAACAGCTCATCAGTTTTTAGCTTCAGAGAACAGGTTTCAGAGATTTTCAATCATTTTGAGGAGTCTGAGCAGAGCTGCTGTGGAAATACCCTTGGAGTTCCCTTGAAAGAGCCAACTGAAAGAATCATAGAGTATCCCAGATCCCTCATATGAGATGAGTGTGACTAGTTTATGAAGAAAGGGGGAATTCTAATCACAGACTTGTTGCTACTCTGAAGATCCAGCTTAGGTCCAGTATGCTACCACCTATGAGGAGAATGAGGCTGGACCTGGCCAGACTCCAAGATCAGGCTGTTTCTAATGAGTTTGCACACACTTTGTGTGAGGAACTTGCAGACTTAGGTGCGACTGCCGATCCTAATGTGATATGGGAGACCTTCTGTGACAAGACCTTGAATGTTGCTAAGGGTTGTGTTGGTGTTGCTGGTGTTCCCAGAATGAGGTATTTCATCTCGTAGGCACCTTGGATATTGAAGTCGCAGTGTACGGCTTGATGGCAACTCTGGTCTGTACCTGGAACTGAGAAGGACAGTTGCAAGGGCTCTAAGGTCAGATAAGGAGGTGTTTGTTAGAGGAATCTATGAGCAAGTGACACAACATCTATAGTTTAGTGACCCATGTCATGCTTACAAAGCAGTCAAAGCATCACACAGCATTACGAGTGTTGCAGTGATGTTGGATGATGGAATGATCCTTACAAATGACATAATTGTGACCTGATGGGCTGGCTACTTTGAGCAGCTGTTTAAAGATGATCCTCTGGCTAGGTTGTTGGACATCTCTGGGTCCATGGTTCTTACTCCAATTAGCTATGAACCACCTAGTCTCACTGAGACTGCATAGGTGGTGAACCAGCTGAGGGTAGGGAAGACGGCAGGGATCTGTGGTATCTAGAGTGAACTTCTCCAGGCTGGTGGTAAGGCTGTCCTGTTGGGAGATAGCCTCATCCCAACTGACTGGAAAACTGGACTTTTTATCCCTATCTGGACAGGGAAGGGTGATCATCTGGATTGCGGCAACTACAGGGGAATAACACTAATCAAGGTAAAGTCCTTGCTAGGGTTGTGATCAATCAGATCCATGATCAGTTGCTCACCTACCAGCAACCGGATCAGTCTGGTTTTACACCTAAGAAGTCTACCATTGACTACATCCTGGCACTAAGGGTTCTCATCAAGCGCAAACATGAATATCAGAAGAGTTTCTTTGCAGTCTTTGTCGATTTTCATAAAGCGTTCAACTCAGTTGATCAAACCGCCCTGTGGGACATCCCAAGACTTTATGGGATCCCACCGAAGTTGCTGGATATAATGGATGACTTTTATGCTGGTACTGTGAGTGCAATGCATAGTGGAGACAGAACCTCTGTGCTTTTCCCAGTTGATTCTGGGGTTTGTCAGGGGTATGTTCCTGCTCCTTCTCTGTTGAGTGCTTGTATGGACTGGGTGTTAGGCAGGATCATGGGGTCCAGTGGCTATGGGGAATCTGTTTGTGAAAAAGATTCATGGATCTTGACTCGATGCAGTGATCATTGCTGTGAGTTAATGGAGGCTCTGATAAGGGATCTCGCCAGACTGAGTGAGGAGTCTGAGTGTCTGGACTTGAAAATGTCCTTGATAAAAACCAAGATACAGTTCTTTAATCACCTCTTGGGCGCAGCCATCAGCAGTGTCTCTCTGAAGAGGGAATGTCGACCTCATCAAGAGGTTTACTTACAGTTGTGCTTGAAAGTTTGTGAACCTTTTAGAATTTTCTATATTTCTGCATAAATATGACCTAAAACATCATCAGATTTTCACTCAAGTCCTAAAAGTAGATAAAGAGAAACCAGTTAAACAAATGACACAAAAATATTATGCTTGGTCATTTATTTATTGAGGAAAATGATCGAATATTACATATTTGTGAGTGGCAAAAGTACGTGAACCTCTAGGATTAGCAGTTAGTTTGAAGGTGAAATTAGAGTCAGGTGTTTTCAATCAATGGGATGACAATCAGGTGTGAGTGGGCACCCTGTGTTATTTAAAGAACAGGGATCAAAGTCTGCTCTTCACAACATATGTTTGTGGAAGTGTATCATGGCATGAACAAAGGAGATTTCTGAGGACCTCAGAAAAAGAGTTGTTGATGTTCCTCAGTCTGGAAAAGGTTACAAAACCATCTCTAAAGAGTTTGGACTCCAACAATCCACTGTCAGACAGATTGTGTACAAATGGAGGAAATTCAAGACCATTGTTACCCTCCCCAGGACTGGTTGAACAACAAAGATCACTCCAAGAGCAAGGCGTGTAATAGTCGGCGAGGTCACAAAGGACCCCAGGGTAACTTCTAAGCAACTGAAGGCCTCCCTCACATTGGCTACTGTTCACGTTCATGAGTCCACCATCAGGAGAACACTGAACACCAATAGTGTGCATGGCAGGTTTGCAAGGAGAAAGCCACTGCTCTCCAAAAAAAACATTGCTGATCGTCTGCAGTTTGCTAAAGATCATGTGGACAAACCGGAAGGCTATTGGAAGAATGTTTTGTGGACAGATGAGACCAAAATAGAAAATGAAAAGCGTTATGTTTGGGTGAAAGGAAAACACTGCATTCCAGCATAAGAACCTTATCCCATCTGTGAAACATGGTGGTGGTAGTATCATGGTTTGGGCCTGTTTTGCTGCATTTTGGCCAGAACGGCTTGCCTTCATTGATGGAACAATGAATTCTGAATTATATCATAAGAATTCTAAAGGAAAATGTCAGGGCATCTGTCCATGAACTGAATCTCAAGAGAAGGTAGGTCATGCAGCAAGACAACGACCCTAAGCACACAAGTCGTTCTACCAAAGAATGGTTAAAGAAGAATAAAGTTATGTTTTGGAATGGCCAAGTCAAAGTCCTGACCTTAATCCAATCAAAATGTTGTGGAAGGAACTGAAGCGAGCAGTTAATGTGGAAAAACCCACCAACATCCCAGAGTTGAAGCTGTTCTGTACGAAGGAATGGGCTAAAATTCCTCCAAGCCGGTGTGCAGGAATGATCAAAAGTTACCAGAAACGTTTAGTTGCAGTTATCGCTGCAAAGGGGGGTCACACCAGATACTGAAAGCAAAGGTTCACATAATTTTGCCATTTACAAATATGTAATATTTGATCATTTTCCTTAATAAATAAATGACCAAGTATAATATTTTTGTCTCTTTTGTTTAACTGGTTTCTCTTTATCTACTCTTACCATTTAGATCAGTTAACATCAGATGTAAACATGGAAAACAATTTAGATCAGCTAATATCACATTATAATTTGACCTTGAGAGATGCTCTGGACACAGTGGCTCCCCTAAAAACAAAAGTGATCAAAGCACATAGAAACTCTCCCTGGTTTAATGAAAATACTCGAGCTCTTAAATTAGAGTGTTGAAAACTGGAGCAGATGGAGAACAACAAAGCTACATGTCTTTCAAATTGCATGGACAGAGAGTGTAAATAAATATAAAAAAGCCCTCTTTAAAGCTCGCTCAGAATACTATTCTACATTAATAGATAGCAATAATAAAAATCCTCGGGTACTGTTTAGAACAGTGGCTAAATTAACAAATGGCAATTCAGATCAACAGTGCAAAATACCATCAGATATTAGCAGTACAGACTTTATGAACATCTTCAATGAGAAAATTAAAAATATAAGATCCCAGATCTCAGCATCACAGTACAAACCAAATACTAGCTTAGCAGACCCTGCCGCACATTGCATTCAGCACTTTAGTAATTTTAATCCTGTAACCCACCAGGAAGTCTTAACTTTAATTACTAAAATGAAGCCCACTACTTGTTCCCTAGATCCAGTGCCAACAAAACTAGTAAAAAGTGCAATGGATGTTCTTGCAGCGCCTATTCTAACCGTTATCAATAGTTCATTACTGCATGGCACAGTACCTGATGCACTAAAAGTGTCAGTCATTAAACCTTTACTTAAAAAGTCAGACCTAGACCCACACATACTAAATAACTATAGGCCTATTTCAAATTTACCATTTCTCTCTAAAATACTAGAAAAGTAGTCGCCAGTCAGCTTCAGTCACACCTTATGCATTACAATTTATTTGAGAAATTCCAGTCTGGCTTTCGCACTGGTCATAGTACAGAAAGGCACTAACACGGGTTGTAAATGACATTCTGATATCCTCTGATGAAGGAAACTCCACTGTAATTATGTTGTTGGACTTAAGTGCAGCATTTGACACCATTGACCATTCTATTTTACTGCACAGGCTAGAAAACGATGTTGGGCTTACAGGCCCGTGCTCGCTTGGTTCAGTTCTTATTTATCAAATCGATTCCAGTATGTACAGAAATGTGCAGACAGTACTCCATCATTATACACAGAAGTTCAATATGGTGTCCGCAGGGCTCAGTACTGGGACCTTTACTGTTTTCACTTTACATGCTTCCACTGGGATCTCTCATTAGGAAACATAATGTTAATTTTCACTCGTATGCAGATGACACCCAGTTATACCTTTCATTTAAATCAAATGAAGTTTCTCCGATGTTGTCTTTAATTAGTTGTGTTAGTGAATTAAAGGAATGGATGAATGAGAACTACTTGTCTTTAAATACAGATAAAACAGAGATGTTAATTGTTGGAGGGAATGACGCTGATCACAGCAATATTTTGTCGTCATTTAACTCAGTTGGAATCCCAATTAATTTTACTGAATCAGCCCGCAATCTAGGAGTTATCTTTGACTCTAGCATGTCATTTAAAGCACATATTACAAAGTCGTCCAAAACATGTTTTTTCCATCTTAAAAATGTTAGGAAATTAAGGCGCTTTCTAAATAAACAGGATTGTGAGAAATTAATTCATGCATTTATCTCTAGTAGGATTGACTACTGCAATGCGGTGTTCACTGGCTGTTCAAACTGTTCTCTATACAGCCTCCAGTTAATCCAAAATGCGCTGCAAGAATTATTACAAGAACAAGAAAATATGAACACATAACTCCAGTTCTTAAATCTTTACACTGGCTCCCAGTTAAGTTTAGGGCAGATTTCAAAATCCTCCTTTTAACATATAAAGCATTAAATGGCCAAGGTCCGCTTACTTGTCTGAACTTATCATGACTTACAAACCTGAGCGCACATTAAGATCTCAAGATGCCGGTCTGCTTAGGATTCCAAGGATTAATAAAATAACAGTGGGAGGTCGAGCTTTTAGTTACAGGGCCCCTAAACTGTGGAATGGTCTTCCTGCTTCCATAAGAGATGCCCCTTCAGTCTCAGCCTTTAAATCCCGGCTGAAGACTCACTACTTCAGTTTAGCATATCCTGACTAGAGCTGCTGATTAACTGTACAGACTGCATCTCTGTTGTTAGTCATTAGCACTACAACATAAGTAACATGATAATTATATTTGAATACTAACCCTCACCTATTCTGTTTCTTTTCTCGGTACCCAAATGTGGCATTGGTGCCACGCCCACCTGCCAAGTTGTTTGCCTGCCTATGGTAAAGTCATCCCTGATGGAGGATCACAGGAATCATGGGAAAGAGGGTCCTTTCATCGGAGCAACGTTTCAGCCGTGGCATGGCCAAATGGGGAGGCAGCTAGATGGATGAGGTCTCCAGGACTCTAAAAATATCCAAACCTAATTATGTCATATCATCTACTGTTAAACCGTACTTCTAAAATTTTTATTATTATGCTGTATTAAGGAATTGTTCTGTTCTGTGTATTGTATTGTATTGACCCCCTACTTTTGACACCCACTGCATGCCCAACCTACCTGGAAAGGGGTCTCTCTTTGAACTGCCTTTCCCGAGGTTTCTTCCATTTTCCTACAAGGTTTTATTGGGAGTTTTTCCTTGTCTTCTCAGAGAGTCAAGGCTGGGGGGCTGTCAAAAGGCAGGGCCTGTTAAAGCCCATTGCGGCACTTCCTGTGTGATTTTGGGCTATACAAAAATAAACTGTATTGTATTGTATTGTATTGTACTCTTAGGACTTGAGTGAAAATCTGATGATGTTTTAGGACATATTTATGCAGAAATATTGAAAATTCTAAAGGGTTCACAAACTTTCAAGCACAACTCTGTACCTCGGTGGCAATATTTATGTCTCTGGTGACTCTTCCTATGAAGTCAGTAGACAGCTTGGGAGGGCATGGAAGGGGTAATGAAGTCACTGAAAAAGGGTATATGGGGCTCCCAGTATCTTTGCAAAAGGACAATAGTCCTAGTCTTTAGGTCTAGAGGCTTCCTGTTTTTCTATATGGTTGTGAGACATAGACACTATCCAGTGATCTGAGATGAAGACTGGACTTTTGGTATTGTGTCTCTTTGGTGAGTCCTTGGGTACCTCTGGTTTAACTTTGTGTCAAACAAGCATTTGCTCATGGAGTCCCGAATAAGGCACATTACCTGTATTGTGAGGGATCATCAGTTATGGCGCTAAGGCCATGTGGTGCAATTCCTAGAGGGTGATCCAGCTCACAGCCCAAGCAGCTGGACCAGGCCAAAGAAATGCCAAAATAACAAAGTAACAAAGTGGCTGCAACAGACAGATGGTCATTTCCAGGGAGTAGAACTAGACCATGTGTCTACCTGGGGGGTTGCCAATGAGAATCCTGAGCTGTTTTATTGTGTGGTGGGTGCAGCAATTTGTTGTACCAGCGTATGCTCCCTGACCTGACTTGGGGAATCTCTAATGATTGGATTAAAGTTACTTCTAGTTATAAAATCAGTGTCTCTTCATAACCGAGTTTTTCTGTCCTTCTGAATAGACATTTATTGATTTATAGCTCTCTGTTCTTGCCTGAGTCCATTTTGTGCCTTGTGGCTCAAAAAGTCAACAGAGAGACCTCAGGAAAGATGTCAGCCCAACATTTGATTTACACCTTTGTTATCAAATGAATTACGGGCAGATCCTGGTACAAGCTGGAGTTTAGTCACTTAGTTTGGAATGCAAGTGGGGGAAGGCACAACTCTGGATGCTTGTATCCCTATTAAATCTGCTTTCTTAACTGGTTTGGTGTGCCACTAATTGCTAATAGAATGGTCAATGCCAACTTTGTCCTTCACCAGTATAGTATATACTGACAGTCATGGAGTCCTGATGTGGCTATCCATTATTTACTCTGATTTTCTTAACATTATGTAGGTGAAAGTCTATGACCAAAAATCCTTTGAAAAGTCATGGAGTGTAATGAAGTTTTACACACTTGCTGTATGTATTCCTGTAAATATAGCAGAAGTACATTTGCATGCAGTGACCTTTAAATATTCAATGCTGCATCTGTATAATGGTGCTCAGGGTAGAAAAGAGACATGGAAGGTCTGCTGGTATATCGCACAAACATAAAATTAAATCTGGTACTGCAACAAGTATTATCAATAATACTAAACTCATACTATCTCTCTCTCTCTCTCATATACAGTATATATACTGTAAAAGGCGCTGTATAGCACCCGACCCGGCACAGACCACGCAGAGGCACGTGTATAAAACACACAGGCTTTATTCCTTTTTCCTTCACCCATGGGTGCACGTCTTCCCCGTGACCCACAGGCAATACACAGTCCCAAAGCACAAAACTCACACTATATACAAGCCTTTCTGGCACCACCACTCCTCCCAGGCAACCTCGTCCTCTTCCTCCCGATTCTGGCCCGAATGGAGGGAGGTTGCCTGCTTTATAGCCCACCCAGAAGTGCTCCAGGTGCCTGACCAGCTGGCCTTAATTGCACCTCCGGGTGGGGCTGGTAAGTCGTCCGATGTGGTGGCTGGCTCTCTGCAGCACCCCCTAGCGGCCACCCCATCTCCCAACCGGGCTGTGGTGGACTCCATGTCCCATAAAGCCACGGGGGAGACTGAGGAAGGACCCACGGCCAGGGAGATTGCCCCCAGGCGCCCCGGGGAAGGTATTGCACGGTCCATGGTGGCTCCCCCGGAAAGTATGCAGCAGAGGCGTCCCGGCCGGGCATGGGACTCAGCTGTCCGTCACAATACATACTGTGTATGTGTATATATATATATATATATATATTGTGGACTTGGCCCGGACACAGACTGGCGGACATGTTGTTTTTCAACCACCACACGTTTATTTACAATATTTACAATTATTTCACTGGTCACACAGATCCAAATAATGGTCACTAAGACCCAGTTCAGTGCACAATACACCCCAACACACACAGTCCTGGCCACAAATGCCTCTCTTTGGGCCGCCTCCACACCTCCTCTGTGCTTCGTCCTGCCTCCTCCCGACTCCAGCCCTGAATGAATGGAGACGGCCCCTTTATACAGTTCCCGGATGAGCACCACGTGTTCCGGGCATTCCTCCCTTGGCCACGCTCCAGCGTGGCGGAAGTGCCGGCTGTTCTCCCGGCAGCTCTCCGGGTGTCTCCCAAAGTCTTCCCCCCAGCACTTCCTGGTGTGGCTGAAGTGCTGGGGCAACAGGTCCCCAAGGCATTGGGGCGCCTCCTGGCGGTGACCACGGGCCCCTACAGGGTCGGGCTTCCATGCCCTCAACCCGTGGCCCCCAGAGCAACCAGGAAGGCGGCCCCCACGTGATCCAGGGTGGGCTTTGACCCTCTTCCGGTCCCTCACGGCGTGGTTCGGCCGGGTCGTTGCCCCTGGCATCCCTGACAATAAATATATATATATATATATATTGTCACAAGAACGAGACATGGACAGATAAAGAGTTGGGGCAGCCACCCGTATATTGTGGTATCCTGGCTGCAAAAGTCGTTTTTCTTCTCAAACACAAAGCACTGAAGTGCATACAACCGAGTCCAAAACAAGACTGAGGAAACAAAGGAAAAGGGGCAGGTTTTAAAGGGGAAGACAGGAAGTGAGGTCATATGGATCTGGCACGTGGTCTTCCACCATTGGTTTGTAGCCGGAGGTGACATCAGAGGGACTGGAGCTGGTGTGGCCGACTTCCATTGGCTCAGTCCCGGAAGTGATGTCAGGAGAGCCAGTTGAAATCCCCCGGGGATGGTCTACAGGCAAGGGAGAAAAAGAGTCAGTGCACTCTGCCACACCCAGGCATGCCTCCGAACTGCCTTCACTCAAGCCCTTTAGCTGCCTCCCATGCGCACGTGTGTGACAAGGCCCCCCCCTTAGCCCAGACCCGGCGGTCGGGCGACCCCAACCGAGAGGTCGTGAACCCGAGAAAGGGCATCAGCGTTGGCGTGGAGAGCGCCCCGGCGATGATCGAGCGAAAACTTGTACGGCTGTAGGTCAAGGAACCACCGGGTGACCCGCGGATTCGACTCCTTGTGGAGGGCCATCCACTGTAGAGGTGCATGGTCCGTGACAAGGGTGAATTCCCGGCCCAACAGGTAGTACCTAAGCTGAGTAATCGCCCATTTAATCGCCAGAGCCTCCCTCTCCACCGCAGCATACCTGGTCTCCCGGTCCAACAGTTTCCGGCTCAGGAACATGATGGGGTGCTCCACACCATCGACGCTTTGGCTCAGCACGGCGCCCAGGCCTGTGTCCGAAGCGTCCGTCTGGAGGATGAAAGGCAAAGAAAAGTTAGGTGCCATCAAAATAGGTGTGGACGTAAGGGCCTGCTTTAAGTCACCAAATGCAGCGCCTGTTTTTTCAGTCCATGCCACAATGTTCGGGGCCCTCTTCTTTGTTAAATCAGTCAAGGGCGCCGCTCTCTCCGAAAACCGGGGTACAAACCGGCGGTAGTACCCGGCTAACCGAGAAAGGCTTGGACCTGCCGCTTGGTTCGCGGACGGGGCCATTTCAGAATGGCATCAATTTTGGAGCACTGTGGCCTTACGGTACCCCGACCCACCAGGTAGCCTAAATATTTGGCCTCGCTTAATCCGAAGAAGCATTTCTTGGGATTAATCCGGAGCCCGGCCTCACCAAGTGTCCGTAATACCGCTTGGACATGCTGTAGGTGTTCCTTCCATGTGCTGGAATAGATGACCACGTCATCCAGGTAGGCAGCACTGTATGAGTTATGGGGCCGAAGCACTTTGTCCACCAGACGCTGAAAGGTTGCTGGAGCCCCGTGTAACCCAAATGGAAGGACACGATACTGCCAGTGTCCGCTAGGGGTACTAAACGCGTTTTTTCCTTCGCGGAGTCCGTTAAAGGAACCTGCCAGTACCCTTTCGTCATGTCAAGTGTGGTCAGGTATTGAGCCTGTCCAAGCCTCTCGAGGAGGTCGTCCACGCGTGGCATTGGATAGGCATCAAATTGGGAGACTTGATTAAGCCGACGGAAGTCATTGCAGAACCTCCAACTCCGTCAGGCTTACCGACGAGCACAATGGGGCTGGACCAGGGACTATAACTTTCCTCAATCACACCTAGCTCCAGCATGCGCTTGATCTCAAGCTCCACTTCAGCCTTTTTTTCCTCGGGAAGCCGATACGGGCGTTCTCGGACAACAACCCTGGGCTCTGTCACGATGTTGTGCTCAATCAGAGAGGTCCTTCCGGGGTTCTCACTGACTACCTCCCGAGCGGCCGGATAACTGTTTCCAGCTCCTGCCGCTGTCTGGGACCTAAGTCCGTGCCGAAGTTAAGGTCGTGTGTGTGAGCGAAGAGTGAGCGGGGCTGGCCGGAGGAGGGATCGGGGTCCCTGTCCTTCCACACCAACCCCTCCTCGCCCTCCACCTGCATTCCTCCTTGCCTCCAAGCGGTTTGCGCGCCCGCGGCACCGCGGACGCCAATACGGGCTCCGGATTGTACAGGGTGGGGCTAGGTCTTGGAACGTACCCCGGCTGAGTTTGACATGAGGACGGTTCTGCTCCCCTAGAGTGTGAGGCCGCCCTCTGCGTCTCCATAAGCTCTATGAGCTCAGCCATGTTCTTAAACCGCTTGCCCCAAACCGGCTGGGTGAAGCCACGGGGAAGCGCTTCCAGGAGCAGATAGCAAGCTACCTGCTCTATTATTTGGTAGGGCGTGTTTTCAAATGGCCGTAGCCAATGCCCTACCATTGCCCATAAGGACCAGGCTTGTTTGTTGGTTGGCCGTTCAGGGTCCAACCTCCATGTTTTTATTTTATTCACCTGCCAGTCTGGGGCACCCCTAGGTGGTAAATGGGGCTTTGGTTTCGCAGGGAGGCAGGCACTCTCCCCCAAGAGAGCATACTGAGTCCCTTTGCCTCCCCCTCAGGGCAGCTCAATTCTGTGAGCCCCACCCGCACACTCCTGGCCACTCCAGATGGGCTAGTTATGAGTGCGGGGCCGGAGCCCGCACCGGGTCACGCCGAACCACGGGCACCCTCCCCGCCTGAATACTCGGCCCCGGTACGCTCCCACCTGGGTATATTGCAGGTCCTGTCCCCTTCTCTTCCGGGACTTCTCCATCCTGCCGACTACGCCACTGTCACAAGAACGAGACATGGACAGATAAAGAGTTGGGGCAGCCACCCGTATATTGTGGTATCCTGGCTGCAAAAGTCGTTTTTCTTCTCAAACACAAAGCACTGAAGTACATACAACCGAGTCCAAAACAAGACTGAGGAAACAAAGGAAAAGGGGCAGGTTTTAAAGGGGAAGACAGGAAGTGAGGTCATATGGATCTGGCACGTGGTCTTCCACCATTGGTTTGTAGCCGGAGGTGACATCAGAGGGACTGGAGCTGGTGTGGCCGACTTCCATTGGCTCAGTCCCGGAAGTGATGTCAGGAGAGCCAGTTGAAATCCCCCGGGGATGGTCTACAGGCAAGGGAGAAAAAGAGTCAGTGCACTCTGCCACACCCCGCATGCCTCGAACTGCCTTCACTCAAGCCCTTTAGCTGCCTCCCATGCGCGTGTGTGACAATATATATATATATATATATATATATATATATATATATATATATATATATATATATAAACTGCTCAAAAAAATTAAAGGAACACTTTGAAAACACATCAGATCTCAATGGGAAAAAGAAATCCTCCTGGATAGACTGGGTAATGTGTTAGGAACGAAAGGATGCCACATCGTTTGATGGAAATGAAAATGATCAACCTACAGAGCCCTGAATTCAAAGACGCCCCAAAAATCAGAGTGAAAAAATTATGTGGCAGGCTAGTCCATTTTGCCAAAATTTAATTGCAGCAACTCAAAATTATGCAGCACTTTGTATGGCCCCTTTGTTCTTGTATACATGCCTGACAACATCGGTGCATGCTTCTAATGAGATGACAGATGGTGTTGTGGGGGATCTCCTCCCAGATCTGGACCAGGGCATCACTGAGCTCCTTGACAGTCTGAGGTGCAACCTGGTGGCATTGGATGGACCAAAACATAATGTCCCAGAGGTGATCTATTGGATTTAGGTCAGGAAAGTGTGATGGCCAGTCAATGGTATCAATTCCTTCATCCTCCAGGAACTGCCTACATACTCTCACCACATGAAGCCAGGAATTGTCGTGCACCAGGAGCCACTGTACCAGCATAGGGTCTGACAATGGGTCCAAGGATTTCATCCTGATACCTAATGGCAGCCAAGGTGCCTTTGTCAAGCCTGTAGCGGTCTGTGTGACCCTCCATGGATATGCCTCCCCAGACAATCATTAACCCACCACCAAACTGCTCATGCTGAATAATGTTACAGGCAGCATAATGTTCTCCATGGCTTCTCCAGACCCTTTCACTTCTGTCACGTGCTCAGGGTGAACCTGCTCTCATCTGTAAAAAGCACAGGGCACCAGTGGTGCATCTGCCAATTCTGGTATTCTATGGCGAATGCCAATCGAGTTGCATGCTGCTGGGCAGTGAGCTCAGGGTCCATTAGAGGACATGGGGCCCTTGGGTCACCCTCATGAAGTCTTTCTGGTTGTTTGGTCAGAGACATTCACACCAGTGGCCTGGTGGAGGTCATTTTGTAGGGCTCTGGCAGTGCTCATCCTGTTCCTCCTTGCCCAAAGGAGCAGATACTGGTCCTGCTGATGGGTTATGGACCTTCTATGGCCCTCTCCAGCTCTCCTAGAGTAACTGCTTGTCTCCTAGAATCTCCTCCATGCCCTTGAGACTGTGCAGGGAGACACAGCAAACCTTCTGGCAATGACACGTATTGATGTGCCATCCTGGAGAAGTTGGACTACCTGTGCAACCTCTGTAGGGTCCAGGTATCGCCTCATGCTACCAGTAGTGACACTGACTGTAGCCAAATGCAAAACTAGTGAAGAAACAGTCAGAAAAGATGAGGAGGGAAAAATGTCAGTGGCCTCCACCTGTTAAACCATTCCTGTTTTGGGGGTCATCTCATTGTTACCCCTCTAGCGCATCTGTTGTTAATTTCATTAACACCACAGCAACTGAAACTGATTAACAACCCCACCTGCTACTTAACTGACCAGATTAATACACCATAAGTTTCATTGACTTTATGCTATACTCTGATTAAAAAGTGTTCCTTTAATTCTTTTGAGCAGTATATATATATATATAATTTCAGTTTTTGTATTGCCTACAACATCCTTGCTGAATCAATTTTTACTTTCCCCTATTAAAGATAGAAAAGCATGGGCACTTTGAAATAGAACAACCATAACTGTGAAATAACACAATTTTACACAAATATTTAGATTGTAGGAAATAAACATCTCCAGCATAGAGGGGAAAAAAATCAACCTCTTGGAACAGTGATCAGATTAGTCACATTAAGTGTTACAATTCAGAAATCATAAAAATGTACTAATCTTTACATTTTCTGGGTTATTTGTTAGCATTTTGTAGGTTTTGAAAAATACATTATTTTTTGATTTTGGGCTTTGGGAGTTATATACAGTGGTACCTTGAGATACAAGTGCCCCAACGTACAAATCTTTTGAGATATGAGCTGTCACTAGGTCGATTTTTTGTCTTGAGTTACGAGCCAAAATTCGAAATACGAGCCATCAAAGAGCTTGTCCCTGCACATTCCTAGGAACTGACGACAAAGGAGTTGACAGAACTACAGATGCAGCAACATATGGAGGTTCTGCAGGAGATTGGTATCGCGGAGGAGGTTATCTCTTAAAGCGAGATAAAGGAAGTGTTTGCAATGTGGGAAAAAGTTTAGAACTTAAAAGAAAAGAAACACCCTAAAAAAGTTACAAATGATCGTAAAGCAGCACTATTTAATGACACTTGCCTAAAACTTGACTTTATTGAAAAGAAACTGATCGTGCAACAGTACTATTTAATGACACTTGCTTATTGAAAGAAACTGATCGTGCAGTGGCGCTATTTAATGACACTTGCTTAACGCTTGAACTTATTGAAAGAAACTGGTCGTGCAGCGGCGCTATTTAATGACACTTGCCTAACGCTTGAATTTATTGAAAGAAACTGATCGTGCAACAGTACTATTTAATGACACTTGCTTAATGCTTGAATTTATTGAAAGAAACTGATCGTGCAGCGGCGCTATTTAATGACACTTGCCTAACTCATTTCATAAATATTCTAAATGGGAGAAAGAAACAAAGCGCCTTGGACAGTTTTCTATTGAAACGCCCTGCGAATGAAAATGACGAAAGTGTGGCAAAAAAGAGAAAAACTAGTGAAGAAGAAAATAAAGTTAAGCAAAAGTGAAGTGAAAGAAAAAAACATTACAATATGCTAATCAGCTTCACCAACATCTATTTATTTCTTTAGATTCTCTTTTATGTATTAGGTTTTATTTTGTTTGTATACAATATTTGTTCATTATAAATACATTTTTCTTATGTTGAAAACATTTAACAAGAAAATTGGGGTGGTTTTTTGGGGGCTGGCATGAATTAATCTCATTTCAATTAATTTCAATGGGGAAAACTGATTTGAGATACGAGCATTTTGACTTACGAGCTCAGTCACGGAACGAATTAAATTCGTATCTCAAGGTATCACTGTATATAATATTATCATCATTTTGTTTTCATATTTATCACAGTGCAAATTTGTTTGGTTTTGAGAGGTGCCATTTTGTTGTCTCATTATATTAATATGTTGCTTGTTTGCTGGTCCCAGATTGGTTTTAAGCCCAGCACCACCTGTCTGACAGAATCAGAGATTCTGGATAGTAATAGTAAACTTGCAAGTGCTTTTGGTGTATTTCTGGCTTTGACAATTTAGCAATTCCCTTTAATGCTTCTGTTTGGTTAGCGTTTGATTTTAGCTACAGACTGGATTTCCACTTTGATTCTTGATTTATTGACTTACATTTCAAAATCAAGCATGGGCAAGCAGTTGTACTGGGTTTTCAGAGGAAACAACATGAAATCTGGCAGTTGTTTTTGAAACGGCAAGGACTGTGGAAAAGACTAAAATAACTTGGGGTGGGGGGGAAGTATGTGACAATAAAGTAACACATGGAAAGGAGCATTTCAATTGCCTTGGTGTGATAGTTCTGTGAGTTTAATTGTAATTGTTTCAGATATTTCAAAAACATGGTTTTCATTCAATCATTGTAATACATAAATGAGAAGACTGCAATCATTTAAACTAAATTGTGTTCGGAAACAACAAAGGCAAGACATACAAGGCTAGAACTACACAAAATTTTAACTCCATAAAAAGATGAAACTTTAATAATAAAGATAAAATAATATGGGCAAACTTTATTGTCATTCTAAGCAGAGACTTTAAAACACATAAGTAGGCACCAGAAAAAAGACTTGTAATTTGCTAAAACCTAATTTTCTGGGAAGAGGATACACGTGCAAAATAGAAAAATATAAACATAATGCTACATAATTTCACTTTAGAGACATTGTGAAGCAGGTTTAAAATAAATACACCATCTCCCCTACTTTATGAGCATAACTTATTACTGAATAACCCGTCGTAAGGCAAACTCTTGTAATTCAAAATCACCATTCACTTTTTTTTGGTATTGTGCTTCCAGGATATTTTCACTGTTATAAAAAAATAAGAAAAAAATGTCTGAATGAAAATTGAAGTGCAAAACAATCACCTGGAAAGATTTTTCTTTTTGAAGTTAAACTTAAACCTACAAATATACTCAGTACCTTTGGTAGTGATAAAAAAAACAATCTGTAATATTGAAAAGCATGTTATTTGTATAAGTAGACATTTTCAAGCCCTTCCCTTACGATCCCCTGAAAATCATTTTGCATATGAATACAGATAACAATGGGATCTATAGCAATGGCAAATGGAATTAACCCTGTGTGTTTCTGTGCTGTAAAATAAAATAGAGATTGCATTATTCACATAAACAGATAGTTCTGTGTATACTAATTTAATTCATTCACTAAAGTTAGGTCCAAATCCACATTTATGTAATACAATAAATAGAAATGTCCATTCAAAACAATAAAAAGCTTGTTTTAGCATTAAAAGATAGAATGGTTTAAGGAAGCTGACTTAGTGTAGTAGTAGATTTGATAGTATTTGCATTCCTTCAACAAATCCCGTTTGATTTTGCAAAGGTATGGTCACATAATATTTTTCCAGTTTAATTACTATGGCCGTTGCCAAATTCTTAGACTCATTGTTCAGGAATAAAATTGGTTACTTTTTAAAATAGTCATTGACAGTTACTGTAGTCTTGCAGGCAGAAGGCTTAGTGCTTTTTCTTTCTCAAACACAGCCAGTGTCAACAGATTTATTTGATGAGTTTATTTTATAGAATTCAGATTGGTGTCGATCTGGGTCTGTGGCCTTCCTGCTCTGTAAATATATGAAAGTATCTTAAATCTCAGAAAGAATCAAATGTTTATCTAACTTCTCTATACTGGATGCGTAAAGCTGTATCGTTTCAAGTTCATCAAAAATGTCTATTATTAGAGCCTCATTTTCAACATATTAAAAGCATCACTTTCAACATATGTCATGTATAACTGGAAGGAAATTCTTTGTCAGTTATGGCGGTTGTGTATCAAAAATACATGATATTCTTTATGGTGTACTGCAGGGATCAATTTTGGGACCATTATTACTTTCACTCCACATGCTTCCGTTAGGCCAGATAATTTAAAAATATAATGTAAATGACCATAGCTATACTGATGACACACAGCCCTTTAATCCAGCACCTTACTAGTATAAAAAAAAATGATGAATATGGATTTCCTTAAATTAAACAAGGAAAAAACAGAATTGTTAGTTATTGGCAGCAATAAACAAAGTGAGAATCTTAGAAACAAAATTAATCATATGGCCCTGTGAATCAAACCGTAGGTTCAGAGTTTAGGTGTTATTATTGACTCTGACCTTAATTTCAAATAGCATGTTAATAATATTACGACTGCTTTCTTCAATCTAAGGGACATTGTACATGTGCAATCTCATAACATTTAAAGATGCTGAAAAATGAATACATGCATTTGTATTTAGCTGACTGGATTACTGCCATGCTCTCCTATCAGGACTACCCAAGAAGGAACTGTGTCAGCTGTACCCAGTAGAGGGTGGACGACCAGTTGGCCTAGGTCATTCTGATATTCATGATGTAGAAACCGAATACCATCTCACCTAACTCTTTGATTTGCTTGTTTCTGTCCTCCAGAGGTTTATTTTTGTCCTGTTGCCCATCTTAGGAGTTTTTTGTTTTTCTCTCGTCCATGTCAGCTGGTCAAACAATCAGATTCAGGAATCAAGAACTTCATCTACATCCTAAATCAACGGAAACCTCAATGAACTGTTTTATTTGCTTTTGTATCTTTTCATTAACATTAATAATTTAAAACTCTTACTACTCATTGTTATGCCATGTACACATGCCTAGGTAAAATGCCTATATATATTGTGGTAGATAGGGGGAACTCTCGCTCCCTTGAACCCCTGTCCACGACTCCAAACACCAGGTAAAAGTCCTTAAATTGACTTTATTCAAATGCCACAGTGCACAAAGCACCCTCTACTCCACAATACTCATATACTAAACACAATAACTACAATAAACAATTCCTCCACTCTCAGACGCGTTGCCACCCTTCCACCCAGCTCAGCTCGCCGTCTGGGAGCTCTCACAGTCCTTTTATATTCCCTGAACCGGAAGTGTTCTCCATCCCCAGTCCATGTGACTCTTAATCACTTCCGGGTCAGGTACAAGATCTTTTCTTCATCCCGGAAGCCCGTCACTCTTCCTATGATGAACTTCGGTCTTTGGTCCTCCCTGCAGCATCCCCTAGTGGCCCCCACGGCATCCAGCAGGGCTGCGCATAAAAACTACATTGTCCATGATGCCCTGCTGGTCTTCTGGAGACCTCCATACTGCAAGGAGGGCTCCACCTGACGGCTTGGGGGTATTGGCCGGGATAAACGGCCGGCCATTCTCCACAATATATATTGTGGAAGATGGCCCGGACACAGACAGACGGACATCATTTCTTCACCCAGCACACTTTTATTTACAATATTATTTACAATATTTACGTTATGTGCACCCCCAGTGCCTCCAGCACCGATCCCCCAAAGTCCAGGCCTCACAGTCCGAATGCCTTTCTCCTGGCCGCCTCCAGTCCTCTCTCCAGCTCCGTCCTTCTTCCACCCGACTTCCCCTACTGAATGAAGGGATGTGGCCCCTTATATAGGAACCCGAATGGGCTCCAGGTGCTTCCCGGCAATCCTCCGCAGACACGCCCCAGTGTGGCGGAAGTGCCAGCTGCGCACCCGGAAGCCCTCCGGGTGTCCCCTGTCTTCTTCCCCCCCAGCACTTCCTGGTGTGGCGGAAGTGCTGGGCTCCAGGGGCCTCATGTATAAACGGTGCGTACGCACAGAAATGTTGCGTAAGAACTTTTCCACGTTCAAATCGCGATGTATAAAACCTACACTTGGCGTAAAGCCACGCACTTTTCCACGGTACCTCATGCCTTGTCGTACGCAAGTTCTCCGCTCGGTTTTGCAAACTGGCGGCACCCAGCGTCAAAGCAATGGTACTGTTCTTGTGTGATTACTCATTATTTTCATGACGCGGCTTTATAAATACACAGAAACTAACCGCATATTGTTTATTAGTGTAATGCATCTGATTGTAATGAACTCGTAACAATATAATGGTCCAGGGAACAGCCATAGTATTCCAAATACCATAACTGCTTTAGCGTTGTTACTCTCTTCTTCTTCTTCTTCTTTCAGCTCCTCCCGTTAGGAGTTGCCACAGCAGATCATCTTTTTCCATATTACTCTCACTGCACCACTCGGAGTATTTATATCACTGTATCTGAGTGTGAATCACAGCAGCAGCTGATCGGAAAGAGAATTATCGGTATACGCATTAAGCACACGCTGTCTCTGCCACTGCAAAATGTTTTAAAGCCTTCCCTGTACGGACCTCGCGGTTCAGAAACAGTTTAATCCCAAGAACTTTAAATGCACTCAATCAATTGCTCCTTGTAGAACGGTTTGTACTTATAAGTACAATCACCCCACTGTAAACTTGCACTACAGTTATAATATCTCACAACCTGGGCCACTTTATAAAGCGCGTATTTACATATGATGACGATATCATTTTCTAGGTTAAATGAAGCAAAATATGTTTGTTAAATTATACACATAAAACTTTAACTTCATTTAAATAATCTATATTCTTCACTGGGAGTGTCGTGAAGGATAGAATAATTAAACATGTACTACGAAGATATTTCAATGTTCTTTAAACGTTTTGAAGAATCGGTGCTAAGCTTACAGATGGCTTAACGTCTATTACAGAGCTGATTGTGTGGCGATCGGTTACTTGAGGAAAGAAAAGCAAGGACTCTTGGGCGCACGTAATATATATTGAATATAAAACAGAAAGAAAAATAACAACACAGCTAAAAACGCAGCGACAAATTTCGACAAAAGATAAATGCTTGTCATGAGCACGAGGCTCATGAAACACATGTTTAATAATGTGCTTTAGCTCCTATCATCATGAAAATGACATCACGTATACATCTCAGTATTTTAGTTATTCAGAGAGCTGTAATATCACAAATGTAATGGACTCTGTGTCCAGTTGGAGGAAGAGACCCAGTTTAAGAAGCAAGTAGTGATTCACACACATAGATCACATACGAGTAGAAGATCAAATACAAAACAAAGCATTTAACGTGCTACTTTAATTACGATGTAATTTTGAGAAACTGGTTAATTAAACGATTTTAAGATGAAGTTTATAATGTTCTACTAAATGACAAAATAAACTACGTGATTAAAGTGGAAAATTCGAGATTAAAGTTGATATTTCGTGCTTTTTCCCCACCGTGTGCCTTTCTTCTCTGTACCTTAATAAACTTTCATATGACACTCAGACAGTGGGCTTACAACTCTTCTTTTCACGGCGACTTTGATATGTGACTTCTTTTTTATTTCCGGCACTGTGCGATTTTGTGAATGTGAGCTTTCAAGTTTCTCCAACACGCTATGTCACTCGATCAACTTCATTTTGTTGATTATACCTTGGTTTATTTGAACAAATAGTATGTTTTTTCCTTTGCCTCCACTTGGTATTCGCTGAAATTCTTATATTTTCCCCCGTGCTTTTCCCATTGTCTTTTCACAGAAGGCTGCGCTTAAGGGCGATTTATATTGATTTGCATATTCAAATAGGCGTAATTCTGGGAGGATTTGGGGCGTTACATAATGCGTGCACGGCGTTAGTTTTCACGCTGATCGGGATTTATGTAGCGGAAGGACGTGGAAGTTGGAGTACGCACAGATTCCTGCATCTGGATTTTTCTGTGCGTAAGCACATTTCGGCTTTTGTGCTTACGCCATGTTATAGTGCGAGTTCTACGCACGGCGTTATACATGAGGCCCCAGGTTTCTTCAGGCACTGGGGCGCCGCCTGGCGGTGGCCATTGGCCCCTACAGGGCTGGGCTTCCAAGCCCTCTACCCGTGGCCCCCAATACAACCAGGGCGGTCGCCCCCTCACAGTCTGGAGGAGGTACAAGCCCTCCTCCGGTCCTCCTGGGCGTCCCGGCTGAGCTCCACCCCCAGCCGGATGCCACTATATATATATATAATATATATATATATATATATATATATATATATATATATATATATATATATATACTGCATATATTTATTTTTATATATATTAATTACAGTAGCTCTGGTTATTTGAAAACCTTTTTCTGATAAGAGTGAAGGTTTTTTTTTGCACTTTAGTGGTTACTTTAGTGGTTTGCTTTACAATACCTGGTTGATTTTGTATTTAGTGTACTAACATTTATTAGAAATTATCATAGTGTTAAAATGATAATAATCCAAGTAAATGTTGTATATCTTTGTTTTTCTTGAATCTGTGGAAAACACCTTGAGTTGCATGTAAATTCATGATAATATGCTATATAAATAAAGATATTATTAAATAAAGTTATTAACATGTTCCATAAATGTATTACAAGTATCTTCCCATTGATTGACATTAATTCTATCAGCGTTATTGATTTCTCAGATTCCATTCTAAATATACATGATCCTTGTCATTAATTTAGGTGTATAGATATACCCGATAGGTGCCATTGCAGTTCTATAAAAGGAAGTTTCTAATATACCCACAAATTTGTTATGATTTAAGTGCTCCCTGTTCTGATGCAAGCTTATAGATTTCATTTCAAAAATTGAAATCTAGAAATTATGGCTGGTTTTGGATATTGATGGGGTTAAGGTTACTTTTTTGTTTATAATGTAAATATAATAAATAAATAAATATAAAATATTTTCTCTATGCCTTTAAAGCTGCCAATGGATAAAACTAAATTCAACACACCCTCCCTTTAAATTTTACACAATTAAGTTGCTACCAGGAAAAGTGCAGAAGGAGTTTTACTTACCTTAAATGAGATGGATTTACGGAAATGGCTTTCCAAAATAATTTTTGTAATTGGTGCTAAAAATGGAGTGGACACTTGTGTTGCTTTTATTGTCCAAAAGAATGAAGAAAATATTTGCTCATGAGATGCTTTTTATGATAATAAAAACATGATGAAAATATTATACTAAAGATTAATTAAATTACCATATTTGTCTCATAGAACTATAGAAGTATGACAGGCCTAAAATGTCTCAGAAAAATATGCAATTGCTATAACGTTTCTGTTTTCATGATGCTCTGTTTTCATTTGAAATGAAAGTCTTCTGGCTCTTATTGCAAAGCACCCAGAATGAAAGAGGCGGTTAAAACGATTATGTGGGCTATAGGCAAGGCAAAAACATAAGCAGAGTATATGAAAAAAAAACAAACCACAGAATCATTCTGACTGCACAAAATAAACCAACTATTTCGTACCTTTCTATTTTATGACTGACTTCTCAAACATTTCTTAATTTAGGAGCAACCTTAGCAAAGTATATATCAAACATAAAGCAACTACGTCATGGATGCACCTTGCCTAGAAAACTCAGCCTACTAAAAAGAAAATAATGTCTGCAGGTTTATCCATATGGACCATTTTTAATTCTGAATATTGAAAGTTTTGACAGGCATAATGTATGTATCAATGTTGCCTTTAAATTTCTTTCAGACGTTATCATAGTAAATTAAGTGAACTGGGTCTCTTCATTGTAGATGTCCGTTTATGTTTTCAGCTACTAGAGTCAGATATTCAGCACTCTGTTGTTCACTACCTAATGGAAAAGGAACAGCCCTGGTTTGAGGTACTCCTCAAATGCCCCTGTCCATCCTGTTTGCAAGTCTTCTCAGGAGGTCCCTTTTTGCTTTCTTCATTGGATCTTTTAAAAGCAACAGTGAGCTGTTTTGTATTTAGTCTTTCAGTGCCAAACATATTTATATGTTTGGAGACAATCGTGAGTGAATCTGACTTAAATATGGGTGTGAACAATTGGACAATTCACTTGCTGTGACATTTCTAAGCCAATCCAGTGCCTCATGAAGGCGGAGCTTTTAGTAGGGTGGTGATTTAAACAGCAAAGACCAATGATGCTCCTGTTAACTTAGTCTGACTGACAGCAAAGCCTATGGTTAGAAAGGTCTTTGAAAAAGATCCATGTTAAATATATAAATGTGTGTTGTGAATAGAAACAACATATTGCACGTGTTTAAAATAAACATAAACTGCTGAAAGGGAAAAGCCTTTCTGTAAAACTAAATTATAAATTGACATTCAAAGACATCAGTGGGCTAGTGGTAAAAGTGAACAATACATTTCCGCAAGCTGTATGTGGTCCATGTAGCTCACAGTTATGACTGTTTATTTACACTAAATGACACAGTAGTAAAATCCAGACCATCTTTGATTTGAATTCATATGTTGAACTGATTTTGGACTGACTAATATCCCAGCCTTGTTAAATTGCTAAATGGTACCAAAAGCTTCCAAGTTTTGTAAAAGGGATAAAGCCATTTCAGCAATTTTATAGAAGAGGGAATTGGGTTATTTTGGCCATATCATATGGTATGTTGAAATCTGTGTTCTGTTTTCCTAGTTGCACAGTATTTGAGACAAGTGAAACTGAGATGTCATAGTGCATGAATTAACATTAAAAGTAAAAAGCCCAATGACAGAATTAATTCACATGTCTGGTATTAGCTGTATAACCAAAGGAAGGCAGCACAGTGACTATAATGTTAGCTTTACTTCTTTCTGATTCTGGTGTCCCAAGATATTTTTTTTTAATTGCACTTTTCTCACAAACCTTAAAGAAATTCACATCAGTTTTGATTGTTATTCATTATCTTATGTCAAACTGTCATCCTGTCCTGGCTTAAATTCTATATTGTTTAAATTCTTACAGAATCTCTGAAAAGGTTGTTCAGGAATGGTGTTGGAGGAGTGTAAAGTGCATTAAAGGATGTATAACATCTGGGCTGTTCATGCCACTTAATATTATATGCTGACTTTTGTTTTCCCCTGGGCTTAATTTTTTTAACATCACTATGTGCTAAGTAATACTCATAAATCTACTGGCATGCTTTTTTATTATTCTATTTTAAAATTCTCTTACGACTTTTTAAAACATAAAAATTACTTTGCAAACTAACAATACCTCAAACCAAGGTTATCATAAAACTTACCTTTTGTTTTAGTGCCACAAATTCCACTATAACTGCTCAGATACTAAGCTCACAATGATTTTTCTAACCAAAAAAATAACAATGGAACTAAAGAAAAGCTTCAGTATGCATAGCAGCATCTGTCAAACTGCATTTTGTACCTTTTGAAACTTTAACAGATAGCTGAATTCAGTGACATAGCAGGATTCACACTAAACAAACAATTTGCCTCATCGTAAACCTGGTGATATTTCTAGAGCTGAAGAATGCACACTCTTAAAGGTAATAAAGGAAAATGAAAGTATATCTTGAGCAATGCAATACATTCTTAATTTGTTTGTTTTGCTTTTAATTTTCACCAAAAAAAGTGCTTTTTGTGGAGATTATTAGTGGTAAATGAACAGCAACCTGGTATTTCTCCCAAAATGCCAACCAGTAATGCACGTGTCAAACAATATGGGGTGTCCTCATCTAATACTGAATCATCACCCTTAAATTTTGAAAGCAAATCACAAAATCAAAATACAGTATATCTGAAGTCAAATGAGAATTAACAATGTATATAAAACATGAATATTAAGGTTAGTACCAAATGACTCATATTATAAATGTGCTACTAAGATCAATGTAATTTAATCAAGAATGAAAATGAAATAAAGCTTTGACTGAGAGGAAAATAACAATGTTTAAAAAGGAGCTATTTCAATTATTGAACTTTGCTTAAAATGAGCTGGAATATCCTTGAAAACTGCTCTGAGCTAGAACGATTCTCTTTAGTGTAGTTATGCCATGCAAGTAAATTTTGTTATAAATACCAAGTGCAGGGAAATCCTTACTTGCAAGTCTGCCTAATATGCAGCCTGATACTACTCTCCAGTGCCATAATAAGCAAGATTGAATCAAAATGCAGATATAACCACCTATAAATAAATTCTTTGTTGATTAAAGTATGCAGGATTATACTGTCTTTCATCAGTTTGACCTGAAACCCATCAAAGGCTTTAAAATTAATTTGGCCTTCATTTACATCAATTAACTAGTCAGCTGTAAAAAATTAAATTATTGAATTCACATGCTTTTATTACATATATGTTATACTCTGGCAGGGGGTGAGGCCCCAAAAATAGCCCACAGAACAAATCTTTTCCCATGGAAAGTTTGGCCTCAGGAAAACAAGAGGCTTCATGCCATACTAGGCCTCAGTTGGAAGGTTTTAAAATCAAAAGAAGAGTCCCATAAAACTTGAAATACAGTATGTCTTTCAAATTTCTAACCATGTAAACTCTGGCATTAGGAAAGACAAGTCAACAAAATTTAATAAAAAGGAGTGTTTGTTAACAAAAAAGAGAACAATACAAGAAAGACTTTAATGAACAAATAAAAGGTTGCCAACGGCAATGCAGACAAGCAAAATCCCAAAAAACACAAATTGAAAGAGTATCCTTAAGTCAAAAACACACCCAAAAAAACAGTTTTACCACAATTAAAATTATCTTCAATTCTCAGCAGCCATTATAGGGTTTGCGGACTGGTAGTTCTGAGGCTAGGGATCTACAATGGCAATCAAAGGTTCACCGGTGCAAATCCTGTAAATACCAAAAGTGATTCCACTCCTTTGGGGGCTTGACCAATACCCTTAACCTACAGTTGCTCCATCCTGGGTATAACGTTAACCTGCATGCAGGTCCTCCAACTTGCAGGGAAAACTTTGGGCTTGTTGGCAGGATTGGCACTCCAGCCAATGTCAAAAAAAATTCTCACTGTTCCACTCCTTTCAAATTAGTATGGTGATGAGATGTTACGTGTTGTGCGTCTGTGCTCGGGTCCTAATTTGGGATCCTGAGGTGGTTTGTCATGTACTGGGTGCAACAACGTGCTGTATCAGTGCATGCTCCCAATCTCCCTCTCTCTTTATAGAGTTGGGTGCTGTCCCTTAGCTGTGATGGATGAGTGCCCCCATGACAGAACGTATTCAAACATATAGAAACTAAATCTACAAACAATAAAGCTGACATAAAATAAATTTCTAGACAAATTCTAAAAATACATAACAATATTATTAAAAAAACTATCCATGTGCGCCCAACTACGTTGCGTGTGTTAAAGTTGTCTGTGAAGGTCTCCCTGTTTAAACGCAGCTGCCAGTCGTGAACTGGGCCCTTCGTCGCACAGCATTATGATTTTTTATAAGGGAAACAAAATTACAAAAGAAAACCCTTGGACATTGATTCGATAGGAATGGCCTACTCGGAATCACTGTCCGAATAGTAATTATGTGGTGGGATAGGAGCATTTCTGCTTCTGTCTGTTCACAGTCCGTCTTGTTTTCACAACGCTATCGTTTCCTCTCACGATGTCTTCTCAACCTTTCTCCAATCTCACAGGTTGCTTTGTGGCAATCCAAAGAGTAAGGCAGTATACACGGAGCAATGGTTATAAAAGGGGGACACATACTGTAGGTATCCAGGCTCTTTAAAGCATAAATAGGGATCACTTCACTGACATGTGAGTAAGCTACGGTACAACTGTAAGACGCGCAGCACTCGCTGGCTACAATGTAACAATAATAATTTCCAGAACATGCTGTTATGTTGTCATTCATTTTACCCACTGTCTTTCTTTCATTCATATGTTACATAGGCACGTACCTTTTATCTTCTGCAATCTCATTCTCTAACCAGGCTTCAGGAGCTAACCAGCGTAACACTGTCCACCACCCCTTTCGTTATTCTGGCGCATTGTTGACATCTGTGAGTAACAACAATGTACTAAACTGGAAGGAGGTCTACGCATGCGTGAAATTCGCGGACAAACAAAGATCAAGATCTAAATGAAGATCTATTTAGTTAATTTAAAGCACAACAATTTGTTTAGTTTGAATGTCTGTGTTTTGAGGTGTGACTGGAGTACTACAGTCTTCAGGAGTATAAGCCAGGAGGATCTTAATGCAATGCCTATGTTTTAGCTATCTCTCTACTGCCATCTAGTGCTTCTTCTTCTAAATCATTCACGGACAAACAAAGATCAAGATCCAAATGAAGATTATATATAGAGATAGAAGACAATAATGAAAAGAACATATATATAGAAGGCAAAAAGAAGCACATTAAACATGAGCCAGGGATGGAACCATGGATTGACCAACAGTGTTTCTGTATATGATAAAGAAAAATGAAAACTTGTCTACAAACATTTTAATTTGTAAGGTTCAAATGTTTTTTTCTGCTAAAGACATGAATATTAAATAAAAATTTCACTTACTAGTGCAGTCTTTATCATTATTTCACCCGATTTGTCTTTTTTATTAGACAATAATTGAATTAGACAAGAATCCAAGAAAGTCTCATAATTTATTAACATACTCGAAACTAAGTCTACTGATAGCCAGCAAATGCAACAGATATATCTGTGTTATAACCCAATTCATGTTAAAATAAATATCCCTAAATTTCCCTGTAGTCCTTTACTGCAATTGTAGATGTCCTAGTGTTCCACAGCACTTGGGAGCTTTAAGGATGCTGCTAGGGAAGGGCAAGGGATTTGCTTCCTGTACTGTGTGGTTTGCTGCTAAAAAACATACTACAGTTGGACCTCCATATCTGGGGATGCTTAAGTCCCTCATATAAAATGGCATAGTGTTTGCACATAACATATGCACACCGTCCTTTATACTTTAGGGATTATAAGCAATTTAATAATTGTTTAATGTAATCTAAATACAGTAATCCCTCCTCAATAGGCGAAAATCTGCGAAATAGAAACCATATGTTTGTATGATTATTTTTATATATTTTAAGCTCTTAGAAACTCTCCCACACTGTTTATAAATATTCTCAGCATAGTTATACAGTAAACCCTCGTTTATAGCGGTTGATCCGCTCCAGACAGATAAATGAATTTCCAAGAAGTAGGATTCTTTATTTATAAATCTAATATTTTCGCAGTTAGAGCATTGAAAACCTGTTTACGACCTTCTAAATACATTTTTTAACATTATTAGAGCCCTCTAGACATGAAATAACACCCTTTAGTCAAAAGTTTAAACTGTGCTCCATGACAAGACAGAGATGGCAGTTCTTTCTCACAACTAAAAGAATGCAAACATATCTTCCTCTTCAAGGTGCGTGTCAGGAGCAGAGAATATCAGAGAGAGAGAGAATAAAGTAAACAATCAAAAATCAATAGGGCTGTTGCGCTTTTAGGTATGCAAGCACCACGATAAATCGGCGCAATGAAGGGATCAATGTGAAGGTAGCCTTTCAGCATTTTTTTACAGGCACGTCCGTATCTTCTAAGCAAACAGCCCCTGTGCAAACAGCCCCTCTGCTCACATCCAATCCGTCAGGAGCAGATAATGGAGCCAATCATATGCCTCCCTGATGGTATTGCATGATGGATAAGTATCTGCCTGTATTTCTCAGAGAGAGTGAGAGAGACAGAGAAAAGCAAACAATGAAAAATCAATACGGGATGTTAGAGCTTTTAAGTGTGCGAAGCTGCGCGCGGGAAGCATATCGTACATCATTGAGGAGTTTTATTTAATATGTAATACGTGCTCTGATTGGGTATCTTCTCGTCCATTTGCCAATAGCGTCCCTTGTATGAAATCAACTGGACAAACAAACTGAGGAAGCATGTAACATAAATTGAAAGACCCATTGTCCTCAGAAATCCACGAACCAGCGAAAAATCCATGATATATGTTTAGATATGCTTACATTTAAAATCCGCGATGGAGTGAAGTCGCGAAAGTCGAAGAGCGATATAGCGCAGTGATTATTTATTTAATAATAAATTTAAAGTGGCCCTTTGACAGGAGCTGTGGACCCACTATACCACTAGCCCCCATGGGTTTCAGTGGTGCAACTCCCACAGGGCTTCATGGGAGATGGAGTTATCTACAGCCCTGTTGGGATCTGGGGGAGCCGGAAGGAGGTTCTGCAGCTGTTCCTGAGCCCGTGAAGGCGGTTCTTCCACCACACCTGGAAGTACAGCCGGAAGTGGAGCAACGAGAACCTGGAGCACTTCCGGGTGACTTATATAAGGGGCCAGCAGAGACTACTTGATGAGCCAGAGTCGGGAGTAGGGAGACGAAGCTTGCCGAGGAGGAGTGGAGGAGAAAGAGCAAAAGAAAGAAGAGAATTCTCTTAAGGTGTGCTGTTTGTGTTTGGACTGTGGTGTGGGCTAATGGGAACGGGGAAGACGTTCTCCATGAGGGAAGAAAATAAAATAAAAAGTTTGTGCTTTTATAAGTGTGTCTGCTGCGTTTGTCTGTGCTGGGTTAAATGCTTGATATAACGCCATCTGCTGTCACACATGTTACATTTTACTCCTCCACAGTAAAATAAAAGGGTACCATAGAATATAACTGATTTAACAAGTATGCAGCAGATTGTATGTAGTATGCAGGTTCTGAATTAGCACAGGGAAGCACATAAGTGTGAATATAGCTTAAATATTAACAGATTATTTCTTTACCTGTACATTGTGAGTTCGTATTTTTACACTTGTATTTGTGGTATAGTGACTTTTGTTAATGATTTTTTTCATACATACCACTTTGTTTTCTAATACTCTAATCTATTTTAGTAAGGCTTATGTGCTATGAGTATTATGTACACTGGCTAAAAGCCTTAATTCTTAACTGACCATAACTAATACAAATGTTGAAAAAATATGTATTTTTTCATTTAAAAAATTTAATAAAAGATCTGTAGTTCCTTTTTCCTTGGAAAGCTGTTTTTCTTACATTACTACTAAAAGTCTTATTTCCTGTTCATTGTTTATTCATGCATAATCCTTCGTATTCATTAAAAATATGTAATATGGGAATAAACTAATTACTCTGTATCATGTAAAAAAACATCTGCAATGCTTTTACACAACTAACATAAATATGTTTTATAATGTTCATGTTTTTGGGTAGAGGTAGTAAAAGAAAATATTCCTTGTTTAGCATCCAATTTGAAAAACTATTTAGTGAAAGACTGTAATTATAGATCTTTTCATATGCAGATTTTTTTTTGAAAAAACACTTGCATGAATAATGCAAACCGCATAAATGAAAAATATTATTGCAGAAACTAAAGACAGCTTAACATAGATGGTATCATAACTAATTTAACAAAAAAATCTTTTAGTTTATGAATATCTTGTTCGCCACAAAAGACCACGTCCCAGATTGTTGTTATCCATGCCAGCACAGAGAATATCATCCTTCATCTATTAAGGATCTCAAAAATGACTACTCGTCTTCTCATAATAATATCAGCTCTTCTGTTGGGAAATTATTAGTGTCTCTTATGTCTTTGTTTGTAAAATCATAGTACTAAGACCTTCAGTCCTTCCATTGCCCTTAATAAGTGACTTATAAAATGGTTTACTTCCAAATGGTCGGAAATAATAAACAAAAAGAGTGCTTTTAGGAGAGTGGCTGTTCTACTTAGCAATGTGCCAACATACTGAAGCAATGGGATCTCAAAATATACAAGTTCATAAATCATTCTGAGTCAAGTACTAATGATATTTTATATAATAAGAAATTTTATACTTATATCAATTGGGAATTTTGTTCCACTTTCAAGTGAAAGGCTTGGCCAAATGAGACCAAGCCATTCATCAATAGCTCATCAATCACTGTTCATCTAATTTTTAAAAAATATCAGTGAAATTTCATGTTCCCCAAGTACTACTTGGTAACTTGTTTCATATATCGTGATTAACTGTCTGAAAATTTTTTTTTCTAATATTTGTGCAAAGGTTTACTGTTGCGCAGCTTCTGCGTGTATTCCACTGATCTAATAGAATTAATTTGAAAGTAGTAGCTAGCAACTAATTCCCTTAGTAGCTTTAAACTTAACCAGCTTGTTTGTTATATTTTCATGTTGAACATTTATATAAATTAAAAAGGTTTGTAGCCCCATCACTGATCCTGGAGGAAGACCACTTTTAACACTGCCCAATTTAGAAAAAATGAAACCTCCTCACACCATCGGCTTTAGCTGTCTGTGTATGCAATTATTTTGCCATGGTCTGCTTTCAATGCCTTGAGAGATTACTTATTTCACTGTTATGTAGCAGCTTATGAAAAGTTTTTTGAAATATATGATTTTGAAATTATTCTGAACAACTATCCTAACCAATACTTTTGTCAGATTCAGAAAGACGTTGACTGACTATTCCTCACTGCTCACCAATGGCTCTGCTGTGAAGGCAGTCAGTAGCAATAAGTGTGTATATTTCTGATGAGCTGTCCTAGACAATCAACAGCAACTCTGTTGTCAAGAAGACACAACACCACCTTTATTTTTCTGTAAAAACTGAAGCGATATGGGCTTTGCACAGCCCATACTTACCACCTTTCACAGAGGAACTGTGGAGAGCATCCTGACAAAATGTATCTCTGTGTGGACTGTGAACAACAAAGCCCATAAACGCAAGTTTCGGACAGCTGAGAGGATCATGGAGGTCTCCCTCTCCTCGATCCAGGACATTTTTAGACTCGCTGTCTGTATAGAACATCCGCCATTGTGAAAGACATCTTTCACCCATCACACATACTATTTGACCTCCTGTCATCAGGTAGACGATACCACAGCATTAAGACCAGCACGGACAGGTCCTATAACAGCTTCTTTCTCCAAGCTGTCAGACTTCTGAACTCTTACATGTCACCCAGTAGCATATCACTGTAACTTTTCCCCAAGCATGTACTGTCATTTTACACTCTGCACTTTACTAAGGATGTTGAGCATTGTTCATCCTTTGTAGTCCTGCATCTTTTGTTTTTGTGCAATATAGATTGAGTTGAGGTGCTTTTTTAAAAGATTTTAACATTTTGCATTGGCCTTGTTCATTTGTCAGGCATGAACACTTAACATATGTTTAATTCAGCCGAAGTGCTTTAATTTGTCATTCTTCATATATTCAAGATATTCTTTATTTTAATATTTCAGGAAGGGTTTCCTAAAGAACAGCATAAAGTATGTACCAGTGACTACAACCTAGAAAAGTGCCACTGAGGACAAGAAAGACAGATCGATAGATAGATAGATTTTATTTGTCTAAAGTGGAAATTTGGCTTTTTACAGAAGTTCTTTATATAAGTAAATACATAAACAGGTAAATAAGTAAGTAAGTAAATAAATAAATAAATGTACACAGACACACACCAAAATGACTATAAAGCAAGAAAATTAAATTGACTTGGCTGTCACAGTGAGACATTATTCAGGTATGTTGCTGCCTGGTATAAAGGAGCCCCAGTAGTGTTTCTTGAAACACTTCTGCCAAATAATTCGTTGGCTGAATGTCCTCGGTGTTCATGTGTCAGAAAGAGAATCTGCAGCATTGTTCATAATGGCACTCCATTCTGTTTTAATTCTGTCCTTCTCGATGTCCTCTGGCGGGTCCAGCATGCACCCTATAACTGAGCTTGCCCATTTAAGTAGCTTGTTGTTTCAAAGGGTCTCTCTTCAAATGATGTCACCAGTCCATCACACCACAGTGTAGAAAATCGCACTGGTCATAGCAGAGTTATAGAAGATGTGAATGATGTCACTTCTCACATCAAACTCAAGCTGTTGCCTAAGGAAAAAGGGCCTGCTCTGCCCTTTCTTATGTAGTTCTTCTGTGTACCAAGACCAGTCCAAACTGCCATTAATCTAGACCCCCTAGTACTTGCAGGAGTGGGCCACCTCTTTGTCCACTCCTTGAATAGTGACCAGATATAGAGGCTATTTTTTACAGCAAAAGTCAATATTTTTTGCTTCAAAGTACTGTAACTCAAATAAGGAAAGAACAGTTTGTTGCATGCCCCTGATATGTTGTGTTATTGAGGTTGTGGAAAGAACCTAACCAATGGACTAATCTTTCAGTAGTTGTGTTCATAGCCCATATTAAGTGAAGGATGTGAGGAAGTAAATATTTAAGCTGGATGGAAGTGAAAGAAAAGAAAGACTACCAGTGATAGAAAGGAAAAAGTAATCAAGCAATGTAAGCACTTAAGTAAATGTTACGGGCTAAAAATGGATAGTAGAATGTAGAATAAATGATTCTTCGTACATCAATGTGAAATACATGTTAACATCCTCCATTGAACAACTGGAACAGATGTCAACAGAGACCAACAACATGGCAACTGTAAAACTCCCTGGAATAAACAGATTCTGAAGATGGAGCTGGATGAAAAATTCTTGAAAATCCTGAGGGTTAGAATGAATAAATCCTGCTCAATTCATGCCTGAGTATTTAACTAAGATCATGGGAGATTAATTAAATAATGGAAATTAAAAGCAAATCTGATACATGTTCTTATAAGGGCTTTTATGTAAACTTTGACAAATTTCAGGAAAGACCAACAATGTATCATGTTATGCCAGAGAGAAGAAGGAGAAGAGCATAACACATTCTGGAGTGCATTCATAGCAGGACTACCTAAGAAAGACATTATTCGGTTGCAGATTGTTCAGAATGTAGCAGTAAGAATCTTAACCAGAAAAACTAAATATCAGCATATCTTAACCATTTTTTGTTATGTTGGTTACCTGTTTTCTTTAGAATTGATTTTAAAATACAATAAATCTGTATATATAAAATGTTAATATTGATTCATCTGTCACTTGATTACTTACAACTAAGAATCTTGATCTTGGTCTTAATTGAAAGCTAATATGTTCTGGAAAGTCAAAGTTTTAGGAAGTGGCAGCCTGGTGGGCACCTTTCTGGTAGGTGGAAGACTCTATTGTAATTGAAGTATGGTCCCCGCTAGCCCATCCATTGATATTCCCCCAGGACATGGAACATATGTGCTCAGAATTCATAATCAAGCATAAATTCTTACTTTTGTACAAAAACGTTGGAAAGTTTACTGTTGTTTATTTATAACCATATCTAGCATTTTATTTTAGGACCGTAGGTCCACATGTTTTACTGGTGGTATATGGAGCTTAAAATAATCTTACTCCTTCTTATATTTTAAAGTGCCTGCCCCAATACATTCCCAGGTTTGCTTATTATTCCCAGAGCTAAGCATAAAAGAAGTAGTGAGACAGCCTTTTCTTGCTATGAACCAAAAATCTGGAATACTTTAGCAATAGATATACACCTGGCTAATGCCATGGAACATTTTAAAAACTTTTAAAAACCCACTTTTTTAATTTGGCTGTTTCTTATCCTCATTTTAGTTTTTCTTTTAATGGATTAGGATTTTAATGGATTAGACATGCAAAGAAATATAATATGTTTCTTGCATTTGCAACCATAGTTAACCCATACTTTTCTCTGCTTTTGTTTCTATTTTTGTGTGGTGACGTTTTGTTACCACCACCTGATCAAAGTGCTTTGCAGCTACTTGTGATGTTGAAACATAATTGAATATCCCAACTGTCGACAAGACCCACTGCATCAAATCTCCTAGAATAAAGCTTAAAAAAGAATAAGGAACAACTTAAGTACATTTATGTCAGGTTGAATGCTGAGTGTGGGCTGGGTGGTCTTTTGGCCTTGGATTTTGTTTTTTTCTCCATCATCTTGTGCCTAAACTCTTTAAAAAAAAAAAAGTTTCAGTCCTCCCCAGCCTTCAAACCATAACATCTTTCTTATCTTTAGAGACTTAAAGGCAAATCTATATACGAGAGACATTCAAAGAGTTTTTATTAAGCATTAAAAAGTTGGTACGACACTGGGAAAATTGCATCACAGACGAGGGCAACTATATAGAAAAGTGATGTGATTCGTTTTATATATTATATTATATATAGAGTTAAAAAAGGTGTGGAAACATTTTGAATATCCCTCGTATAAAGACTATTCTTTTTATTACTTGTATAGCTATGTTATGTAATTACATATTGATTTATTCTTATCTATTTTGTATTTATTCATTGTCATTTTATCTATTTCTAATTTGTCTTGATTTTCATATAACATTTTCTTTGACATCATGTCTTTGAACTAAATTCTTTGTATGACGATGTGCTATAGAAATGTTTTTTTTTCTATAAACTTGAAAACACAACATATAATGCTGATCATTAGTTAAATTGTGTAAGATGAAACAGTAAGGGTCTCAGTCATGAACTCAAGAAGAAGAATGTACTGTCACGTCCTGTTTTTAGTTAGGTATATTATTTTTGCAGGAGACCCAATTAATAGTAAAGATCAAGGCAGATTCAAAACAGAATGGATTAGATAAGTATTTCACTTTAAATGTAGAAAAATCACTGCAGCATTCTTTATTAATTCGGTCCATCTGCAGTTTTTAGTTAACTTCCCAAAGGTCATGACACCTGGAAAGTACACCTCACTTTTCTTACAAAAAAGTTTCCCCCAGTGTACTATTTTATTTATGATCAATACAAGTGATAAGACCCTCAGACCTCTGAGGGCACAACTTAGTTAGCATGTGACTTAGCAGCCCTTGCATGGAACCCATCACAGAGAATAGTGGCAGAGATTAAAATATATCATTTATAATAGAAGCCATACAGTAAATGATCGAAAAATTAAAATGTGTCATAACAAAAGCACTGACCCGACACAGATAGAAACGGAGGCACATGTAAAATAAAACACAAATTTATTTTTCTTCAGCTGGAGGGCATGTCTTCCCCGTGTCCCCCAGCCACAACACAGTCCCAAAATGCCAACACAGTACAAAAGAAATATCCTCCATTCCTCCCAGGCAGCTTTGTCCTTCTCCTCCCGACTCTGGCAACTTGATTAGCGGCTGCAGGCTTTTTTATGGTAATTACCAGGTGGTAATTGGCCTAATTAGGCTGCACCTCCGGGTGTGGAAGCGTTCCCACCCACACGGCCTCAGGAAGCCTAGCAGCAACACCTGGCGGTGGCCATGGAGCCCAACAAATATGAGCTCCAGTGTAACATAATTGTGACCCCGATGCAACCCAGGGGGGCTGCCACCAAGTGTTCCGGGGGACGTAATGTGCATCTCATGGCTGATCCCCCAGATCCAGTGCCAGAGGGGCGTCCTGGCTGGGAATGGGTCCCGGCCATCCGCCACAATGTCTTTCTTTCCTAAGTTGTAAGCTATCATTTATTATAGCAAATACTTATTGTATGAGATTTTAATGAGTTGGTTCCAGTTTTCCTTTTAAATAATGCTTCAGTCTCCAAGACTGTGAATTTTATTGACGTCTTCCATTACTTTTATCATATTATATAGAAAAACAAGATTAATAATGCAACTGAATTTAGCATAAAATTGAAGCTTTGACTTTCTTGTCTCGGACCATTACTGTTTGCTTTTAGATATTGTATCATGCACCATACAATTAAAATAATATGTTGTTAGAACTTTTTATTTTCATGCTTCATTAGCATTTTAATTCTCTAGAATTATGTTCAGTCGGCAAATGTAAATGAAATACAGATGAAACAAGTTTTTTATGATATAGTAATCATTTCAACTCAATTGTAAATTGTTCTAGAAATATTCTGCATGGAAACAACCAAAAAGAAATCCATAACTTGTACTACACATTGGAAATCAAATCACTTTGTGCTTTTGAAAAACTGATCTTTTTTTAATATAGAGCATAAACTGAGAAAAACAAATTGAACTGTTCATAAGAGGTATCGTTCATTTAGGAAGTTGCCACCATTTTACAAAATGGCTTCCACAGGCATGGCACTTTCACAGACAACTGAGTTGAGCCGTGGAACAGCACTTCTGCTTCTAGCTGTGAAGTCTGTGGAAATATGGAGATAGCATGCATGAACAGCAATACAACCAAGTGTCTGTGTTATTTAAATAACTTGATTGAAGTGAGTAAAAGCACTCTGTATGTTGCAATCATTTTAATTTTCACTGCTAAATGTGTTCAGAACTGACAGCGTATGTACACAAAGTAGGATAATGCAATCAATTTCACATCAAAGGTAAAGTTAAGTATAATCACAGATTGTAAAAGATAATTTTAAGGTACATGATTTTTAAAGCAAAATATAAGCTTCTTATTATTGGCTAACTAAAAATGATTACAGTATGCACTCTTTTGAGGTAACTCAGGCCCTTTCTTCAGGCAAGATGCAATCAATTAATGATTGATTAAGGTTTAGTTTTATTTGACTTCTCACTGCATTCATAATGACTAACATGGTACAACACACTAGCTTCTTATTAGAAATAAAGTGGGGTTTCATTTTTTTCACGAAATGTGTCGCTTTAAAGTTAGCTACATTTTTTCTGCTGTTGTTGCTTACTTAAGATATAAGCACTTGGGTAAAGTTTTCCAAAATAAAGTGCTAAAATAGTGCATTTACACTAAGTCATATATATGGGAATTTATTCATTTTCACACATCTGTTATGGTTGGTGTAGCTTCGTTTACCCAAAATTATCAAAGTTCTGCAGCTTTTAGTTTGCTTCGTGGGATTCTGATGATAGTGTGACATGTGTTGAAATAATTCCACAGACCAAATATCTTCGCTTTTAAAAGTTCAGTAAAAGTTCAAAGTAATACATTTCACACAAAAATAGAGAAAATGTTGATATTGTTAAGTAAAGAAAAGTCCTTGTTCAAAGAAAATTCTGTTTAAGACTTTTACCTTGTTTCATTTCTCTAAGTTTGGTCATACAGTCAAACCATTTCTAAATGGTTAGAAAACTGTATGCCATCCCATTTACAAACTGCAAATGAGTTTACAGTCCATTCTAACAATGAGACTAATTCCTAACTGGCTTAATTAACACTTTGTACTACAGGTAGAGCCAAGAAGGTTCTATTTCATGTTAACTACAGGAGGCAAAGGCTATACCATGATCTATAGCTAAGAGAGGAAATTATATTTGTTTCAGATTAAGCAAATATTTATATGAGTTTAACTTAAAATATTTAGTTTCTATGATTAGCTCTTGGGTTATGTTTGTTTGAATCTCTTGTTTGTGTTAATATTCAGCATTTTAATTAAATTTTAATTTTTGTTATTAGATGTCACAACAACCTTATGTCTAATTATTTGATTTGGTACTTTTTCATGGCTGCTTCTGTGTTCTTCAGGCTGTGGTACCTCCATTGCTACCTTGTGGTAGATGGCATTATTGTGTTTAGATGGCAGTATTCATGTTTCCCTATTCTATCTTTGAGTGCAATTAAGGTGAAAATCTAAGCAAATGCTAGGTATTTTTTGGTTTTTGACTTGCCTTTTTGGTTTTGCCCTATAGCACTGATAAATGATATTACACTTAATAGTTTTGTTTCTCACATGTTCACTCACTACACTTTCATTATGCCCCTGCTCAAATTTCATTTCAAGTATCAAATATTTTTTCACAAACTATTTACACAACACTTTCTATTCATTATCAGCTATACATAATCCAACCCAGAGTTACAGGGACTTTAGCTTAAAACAACCACATTGGTTATAACACAGTAACTTTCTCAAGACCTATGTGTCTGTCCATTGCAAGGTAACCTCCAGCACATACCCATACTCACTCATACGTGTGCACTTTAGAGTTAGCAATTTACCTAAAGGGCACATCTTTGACATGTCACATTAAACCTCAAATAAACCTTAGAGTAATCCACACCGACAATGAGAGAAAGTGCTAACTGTACACAGACAGCGTTCAAGCCAGGAATTGAAATTCAAGCTGTGGATTTGTGAGAGAACAGTAAAAGCACCACAGTACAGTACTTCTCATTCATTCCTTCCTTCCTATGCAAACGTTAATACTCCTTTATTATCTCCATGGTTTCTGTTAGAGTTTTTACACAGCTCATTATCCTCTCTCACCACCCCATAGCAGCTTTTCCCAGGAGTTGCCTGAGTGTTTCACACAGTATTTACCTCTTATAAAATGTGTTCCATTAACTGACACAAATGTACAATGAGGTTACTTAACAGAAACTGATGCAAAACCACTGTTTTGTTTAGTTGCTGGCTACCCACAGTTAATTAGGCAGTTTTCAGAAAAGTTGATCATTTCTGCCATGCCAGCTGGACCTTCTAGAAGTTAACCTTTGTAAATATTTCCAGTACTGGAACATCTGAATTTAGTGCATGATGCAGTCAGCTTTGCTGGTTCACTTAGGGAAAGGCAAAACTGTAAAACTGTTACAAAATTAGATTTATTCAGTCATACATTGTATTAACCACTTTATTCAGCACTATGTTGAGTTAAACCAGAATAACAACTTGAAATCTTAAAAAGAGTAATATTGTCCGTATAATAAATATGTGCCCACTTCCTGTTAAAATGGTAAAAAGAGTCAGTGCTACAGATCAGCAGTAGAATATATATTTAAGGCAACAAGCCATGTTGACATTGTGTCACAATAGTATAGATTTGGATATAAATGTATAATTTTACATTACACATGCAGGCTATAAATCACCCAATTCTCTAGCACAAGAGCTACATGTTTGCTAATAGTATGCGATTTAGCATATTTAGAAGCTAAAAGCTTCATTTATGAGATGACAGACAATTGATTATTAAGAAAGGGTTAACTTTCTTCCTTAAAGTTGGCTTACTCTTCTTTAATGCTCCATAACTTTCAAACCCCTGCATGAATTACTGTACCTTGGACATTTAGTAGTTCATTAAAAGAGGACAAACTAGGGATACGGAGACACAGACTCTGAAGATGGAGAAAAATATACAAACTCCTTATTCCATCCTGTGCCACAAAAATAACAGTCCTGTGTCAATTAATTATCAATAAAAATAATTCAAGAACAATAATAAAAATCGTAAGTGCAAAAAATTCAGACTTAAAAGAGTAAAACCCAAAGCATTCAGATCCCTCTTTCATTCCTAAAAACAGTTCTAGCAAAAGAAATCTCCATCAAAAAAAAAGTGCATACAAAAATAAAAATAATCCAATGGTTAGCTCACCACACAACCCCAGAATTTACCTTCATTTTAAAATGTTCCTCAGAGGTCTCCATAATAGGCATTGCATTACCTTCTCACTCATGGATCAATCAGAAGGTTACTAGCTGTAGAAGCTGACATGACAAAAAGATGACCTGTAGTGTCTGTAGCACCAATCTGTGGGGTTTCTTCAGCCAATCCCAGACAACGATTTTCCAGTCCCTTCCAATGGAAGTACACATTTCTATACTCATGACATTGCCTGCATCACGTAGAAAGGAACTTCCTATAATTTAGGGTTCAGACTCGTGTACATGCAAACACACAAATGAATCCCCTATCCAGGCAAATTTCCTTGATGCTGTACTGATAACTTTCCTACATTTGCTTTGTTCCTTCAGTTCACTAATGGCTTTTCCTTAACTTGCCAGCAATTAACCAGGCACTCTTTATTCACAGTGCTAGAGAATCTCTGGGATGTTGGCAAATTTCAATCTTGGACACATGCATAGCTTGGTAGATCTCCTGAACATGTACAACTGTCCAATTGCACTTCTAACAAGGCACGACCCCATGCAGTCACTCAGCTGTCTCATATTGGTGCCTAACACTACAACATCTCAAATCACCAAGATAAGTTCTTTCCAAAACTAATTATAAAATGAAACATAAATATATATACAGTATATAAATAGCTTTCTAACTCACTAAGACTAAGTCCCGTGACGTGGCACAACACACCTCCCCCTCAATCCTTTTTGAACTTTTACAATTTTAGGGGAATTAATGGCACCCTTGATCTTTTCTATATGGTTGTAAAACATGGACAATATCCAGTGACCTGAGACAAAGACTGGACCCCTATGGTACTGTGTCTCTTTGGAGAATTCTTGTGTACCACTGGTTTGACTTTGTGTCGAATGAGCGATTGCTCCCAAATGAGGTACATTACCTGCATTATGAGGGAGTGTCAGTTTTGGCACTACGGCTATGTGGAGCAATTCCCCAAGGATAAACTGGCTCGCAGGATCCACATTGTTGAGGACCCAAGTGGCTGGACCAGGCCAAGGGGTCGCCCACGTAACACCTGGCTGCGGCAGTTAGAGGGTCATTTCTGGATGGTGGGACTGGACTACGTGTCTGCCTGGGGGGGTTACCAACCAGGATCCCGAGATGATTCGTCATGTGGTTGGTATAGCAACGTGCTGCACCAGTGCATACTCCCCAATCTGACCTGACCTGATATTAGGGCAGAATATTTTGAGGATATTTGCATTCATTTTTTAAATACTAAGAAGTTAAAGGAATTGTTATAGCAAAGATTATAAAATATCACCAGCTTAGGTAATGCTTTTGAGTCTGTATTGAAAGAAGCTAGTTCAGATGAAAGTAAATTCACTGTAAATTATAAACTTCATTCATAAAATTATTTATTTATTTATTTATTTTTACTCTGAAATGTTATGTTTTACACAATATGCATTGCAAAGTAGATGATGAAATGAAAAACTGGTGGCTGGAATAACAGAACCTTACCTTTAGACCAAAAAATACTTCTCCGATAATGTCTTCAATTACATATTTTAGTGAATTAAAAGTGAATGAATGCTAAATTCTTGCCTTTGAAAACAGTTTTTTAATTGGGAGTATGATGCAGACTACACCCCAATATTCTATTACTTTTATCACACTAGGTTTAAACATTAGTTTTGTTGAATCACTATAAAACTTAAGTGTTATTACTTAAGTGTAATGTAACACATATTACTAACGTGTTTTAAATTAGACATTACAGCAATATCTAAAACCTGTTTTTTCTAGCTAAAAATATTGTGAAATTAAGATGGTTTCTAAATATAGACATTACTAAGAAATTACTGCAATTCCTGCATTTATTTAGGTGTATTGAATATTGCAATGCATTATTCACAAGCTATTCACATTTTTCTGTATGTAGCTTTTAATTCAACATATGCCACAAAAATTAAGCAAATGAGCTAGAAAGTACAAACACATAACTCCTGTTCTTAGGTCCTTACACCAGCTGCCAGGTAAGTATAGAGCTGCTTTTAAAATCCTCCTTTTAACATATATAGCCTTAAATGGCCAATACTCCGTTTATGTATCTGGAACTATCATTACTTACAAACCAGAGTGCACATAAAGATATCAAACTAATAAAGATTCCAACATATAATAATATAATAGTGGGAAATTCAGCTTTTAGTTACAGGGACTCAAAGCAGAGAAATGATCTGCCTGCTTATAAAACAGATGACAATTTAGTTTTGGCTTTTAAATCCAGGCTGAAGACTTGCTACTGCACTTCAATTGAACTTAACCTGATTAGCTGTGTATATTGAATTTCTGTGTGTTAGTCATTTTTTTTTTTTATAAAATATAAGTATTACAGTACTCTATTATGAACCATTATCTAACCTTCCTTTATTCTGTCTCTCTTCTCAGTATCTGGCACTTTTACTTTTGAAAAGATAAAAATGATATTAACTCACTCTTGCTTCACTAAACAGGTATTAAATAGGTCATCCTATGGGGACTTGTCAAAAATATATCTTGGTAAAATACAAGAAAAGTGCCAAGTCAAGTCAAGTAACCTTTATTGTCAATTTAATCACTTGATGCAGTATATAATGAAATGAAACACCATTTCTCCAGGACCACGGTGCTACCTAGAACACAAGGCAAAAAACAAAAAAAATTTACATAAAAATGTAAAACATGCACAAACATTACAAGACAGTGCGGTGCTGAGGGTGCAAAAAAGTTGCAGGTTGTGTCAAATATAACAGGATCTTAATAGAAAGAAAAAAGTAAACATGACACTGGAAGTAAAAAGAAGGTAACAGTATAATAATTATAAATACATAACCTAGTTCAGTGGGAAGGTGTATATGTGTTATCAGTCTAGTCCCTTAGTGTTTGGGAGTCTTATTTCTAGAGAGAACTATTGCACATTCTACTAATGAAGGCCCGAATGCTTCGGTACCTTTTCTCAGATGACAGCAGAGTAGTTTATGTGAAAGGTGTGTCAGATCCTTCACAATGTTGGTAGCTTTGCAGATTCAACGTGTGGTGTACATACCTGTGATGGAGGGAAGAGAGACTCCATTGATCTTCTCTGCTGTCCTCACTATCTGCTGCAGGGTCTTGTGATACTTGACAGTACAATTCCCAAACCGGACAGTGATGCAGCTGCTCAGGATACTCTTAACACTAGAATTCCTAAAACTTATGAAAAAACTCGAAATCCCGCCCTCCTTAAATCCCTTCGAACCTCTCTATCAGCGTCTTTTGTTTTGTAAATGTGTCAATCAGCACAAGCAGCAAGCAGCCTGCTGTCCCCTCACTGTCATGATGGAGCTCACCTCTCCCAGCTCAAGCCAAGGCTCCTTATCTGTGTGTGCGATCTGGAGTTGTATAGGGTAAATAATACAGTGTATTGTTATTTGGAAAATATGCATTCAATGTGTGTTCTGTGTCTACAAAGATCTGGGTAAGTGTAGGATGAAAGGAAATGCAACAAATGCAAGAAATGCTGAACACATACCTAAAGCAGACACGTTTTTCATGTTATACTAATAATGACGTGAAATGTATAATGTGTGAAGACTTTAGTCCAAATATCAAATAAACACATGAGCTTTTATTCAAGAATATAACCAAAGAAAAAATAAGCATTCGATTTACATGAGGCTGTCAATGAGTTACATTATAAACTCAAGCTCAAATGTCAGTCGACAGGGAGCTTACATATGTTCTTGAATGGTGCAGAGGTAAGAACTGCTGCCTTATAACCCAAAGGTCCTGGGTTTGAGATCGGGCACTCCGTGTTTTGAGTAGTTAGCTGCTATTATTACTTTAATTTCTACAATATAATAAAAACATACATTTGATTTGAAGCTGTCAATTTTGGCTACATGTAAAAAGAGCTTTTTTATTATTCAGTTTTATTCTTTCAATGACGTTCACGTGGTACAGCAAACTTGCCTCTCCCTCTCTGAGTTGATGGCATTTATCTCCATTCTTTTCCCAAGAGCAGTGCTGTGGCTGGTGCCTGCTCTGAACTATTTGTTGTACTAGCAATCAAAGATATGATGTCCCATGTCCGGTATCAGACTGGACAAAGGCAGGACCGTAGCAACAGACAGCTTCTTCAGATCGCTTTCGCCAGCTAAAACACTGCTCTGCACCGCAACACAACTCTGCTTGGCACCATAAGTAAAATGGGACTTCCAACTGCAGCTAAAGTCACTTCAGCATGTGAGCAATTTGCCAGTGTTTAGATCTGACAGCACCGTGCTGACAGTGTATGCGTCCAAAAAGAAGAAGCCTTTGATTTCAGTCTGTAACAGCCGGTGTAAAGTGATGTGGTCCCTGTTTCATATAATTGGTATAAGGTGCTGAGATGTGAGGTATCATCTGTGAATAATATAAACGAAAGAGCACAAATTATTTATCATGAACTTAGCATTATATGCTTTTTGTCTGTAATTTGTTTGTTTTTCCCATTTTTATACAATTTATTGTATGTCACTGTAACTACTCAAGTTTACACATGTTGATGTTGTTATTTTTAGATTATATTATTCCTATTGTTATTATGTTTCTTTTTCTTTCTAAATCTGTAAATATACTGTGCAGCAAAAATTGTATATATGATGCTTTTTAAGTAAATAATTTTGTTTGCCATTTGGAGACAAACTAATGAAGAGTAAAAGAACTTGCAAATATAATTAACATTGTTTTTTTTCACTGTAGGAAAAAAACTGAAATCTTCAGTAGCTTGTCAGATATTTTGTCTTGGTATTACAAAATAAGCAAGCAACTTGACTGCCAATGGATAGCTTTTTCAAACATAAACTACTAGCTGACTGGAATGTGTAAATTGTAGTATATTAAATGCAAGGAAAATATTTAAATCAAACCAACATTTACATAAAGTCAATATTTGATTAATGTTAATGTTGCTCACTTTGCTCCTTTCTTAATTCTTGGTTCCAGATTATTTGCAGTTTGTTTAATAGTGAGGATTCAACTATTTTTTTAGCCTCTGGTGGTTCTGTTTCAGAGATGGGAATTGATCTAGTATGCTTATGCTGTTATCGTATCTATCTATCTATCTATCTATCTATTGTAACAGATTAAGTGCTTTCTCGCACCCTTGCACCCTCAGACACCACGTCAGACACCAGGTAAAAGTCCAATAATTAAATTTATTATAACACTAATGTGCACAAAGCACCCTCCACTCCCAAATACTCCAATAACAATAATAACAAATCCTCCAAACTCCCAGACGCTTAGCCACCCTGCCTCCCAACTCAGCTCATTGCCTGGGAGTTCCCACAGTCCTTTTATATTCCTTGACTTCTCTTTTTCTTCATCCCAGAAGCACGTCATTTCTTCTGTCCATGTGAGTGGGACGTACTTCCGGAGTGTAGGGAAAATAGTCCCTGGGCCTCCCTGCAGCGACTCCTGGCGGCCCCCATGGTATCCAGTAGGGCACCTCTACGCTGCAAGGAGGGCTCCATCTGGCGGCCTGGAGGTATTGGTCGGGATACATAGCCGGCCATATCTTACACTATCTATCTATCTATCTATCTATCTATCTATCTATCTATCTATCTATCTATCTATCTATCTATCTATCTATCTATCTATCTATCTTTCTTTCTATCTAATTAGATGTTGACGCCAAGTTTTCCAGATGCAGTGTTCCTATACAAAGCAATGTATGTTGCCATGATATAGCCAAAACCGTATAGCATCCTTGAATGTGCACAAGCATGTGCAAGCATCGCAAGACAGTGCAAACACATACCTATCCACAATATTTTAATTTAACTGTCAACTAGATGGCTGATGATTTTTTTTTGTTGCCAGATAGCTCTAAAAGAGACAAAGCTCATAAACAGCCATGAAACAAATAAAGACAAGTCAACTGCTGCTAGATACATTTGTAGGCTGCACAACAAAGCATCAGAAACCACAAAACAAACATGCACAGAGGACAGACACAAGACAGTGACATGTTCAGAGTTAGCTTGAAGCACAGACAAGCAGGAACTAAGGTTGCAGTTGTCTAGGCTGGGGATTAGCTGGCTACTCAGACAACAGGATGAGAGGAGTTGCTGATCGGTTGCTTTCAGGAACTGTAAAGACAAAATAGGTGCAAAGACAGCATGCGCGGCTCAGTTAGGGATTGACTGGTTGTACAGACAAGTAGTAACGTATCAGTCAAGACCTTACTGAACACAAAGAAGGTCATTAGTGGCTCATTGAGTGTTTAACCAAATTAAACCCAACTGCTTTTCAGCTATAAGGGCTGCACCAAAGAGACTTGACAGTTGCCACTTAATAGGATAGAAGTGACTTCAAGGATCCACAACAAAATAAAACAAAGCTGCAGCATCTGTTGAGAGAACATAGATTGTTCAAATAGTCCACTGCTGCTCAGTGACAGTCATCTGAAAAGGTTTTTGTCTCCAATATATTTTTTCAAATCATTTGTTCCAAAACGTAATAGTCTAATTTCTTTTTCCTTCCCTTAATTATAGTAATATAATATATTTTTTTATAATATATTATAATTTTTCACACATTTATTGTTTTCCAAATTAAAACAAAAAGTCTCTAATTCAAATAAAAGTACTGTCCAACCTTTCATAACACATCACCTATGATATCAAACATACATGTACACAGCAAGGACCTACAACATAGTAACACATCTCTGTAGTGCATACTGATAATATTTTAATGCAAATCAAACAGAAAAATAAAAACTTAATTTAGAAAGACCTCAAAAAATACACCAAGCAAACCTCAAATCCTTGTTAAAATGCCACTATAATTAGATCAGCCTCTTTTTGTTTCAGTAGATCATGCATATGTTAGAAAAAAAAATAAATGAGGTCATTTGCCTCCTCAAGCAATTAAGCCATCTGTTGTTGGGTTAAACATAAGTTGTGTTTTAGCATAAGCTTCTCTGATTCTTTTCACACATCATAGAGAAATGGGTCTAGATTTGCAAAAGTGCATTTTGAAAATAAAAACAAAAAATTTTAAAGTTTTCAAGAAATTTAAAAAGTTAAAATTTACTAAGCAGTGTTTTGAACCAAATGCTCTTTTTTTGGACAGGCTGCATGTCTCTAAAAGCATTTGTCCAATTATGTTACTATGACTAACAAAAGCATCCATCTATTAAAAATTGTGTTGTTTGATATATTTTCTGAATGCTTCATGCTAAACCAGAAATCAAAACCTAAATACACAAGGGGTCAATCTATTCTGGAACTGATGTAAATGGGTAAAACAAGAATTACAGACAAGACTGCTTAATTTAGGCATCTGAAATTATTAACAAAATCGGGTTTTTTTTTTATTCTTTTATGAAGGAAGAACCTTACTTTTATTTTTGACGTAAAGTTAATGTTTTATTGTGTTATCAAATCACCTATAACATGCACAAGCATGAAAGATAGCAACTAATCTCTTAGGTTCTTTTCTAGACAGCGTTTAGGAAAAACATCAAAACCAGCTATGAAACTGTTATAACGTATAGACTCTTATATGTCTCACTATCCATTCCGCATTCTGGGTGTTTTACCCTTTTACTCAAATTTGTTTTACCTTAATGGACCCCTCTGGCAGGCTGCTTCACTGACTGAAGCTCTCTTTACTTGCAAATGCTTGTCTCATTGTGTTCTTAGCAACCACAGTCAAACACAGAATGAACAATCTAACCTCCCGGCATGGTACTAGCAGTCATACTGAGATACTGGCTTTAAGCTTTCGCTCAAAACTACATTTATTTGCATCACAGCCAACAACATCAAGTACAAATTGATACATACAACCATACAACATGATTGGATTGCAGTTGCATTAGTACATCCCAGATGTCTCCGTTCCATGGTTACAGAGCATGTGTGCTCAATCCAACCAAAAACAGAGAGAGATAGAGACAGACAGAACACGCTCTGAAAATGCCAGTTTTTGTAAAAGGCAGCAGCATTCTTCACTCCTTTATTGCCCAAACAACCTGGCTCACTTTCTCATCACTGCTAGCAGGATACGCTGACATATAAAAGTTAACCAAAACACACTGAAAGTATGTACAGAAAATAAAACAGAAAATGTTACAGAGCATCATTATCACTAAAGAGATTAATAAAAAAAACTCTTCCCACACCAAGCTCAAGGTCATTTTTATGTGACTAAAATAAAAAGCTAATGTAAAAAAAAGACTCTAGAATCCCAATTTGTATTCCAGTTTTCCCTGCATGCACTGTGTTCTTGTTCAGCTTGACAAGACTTTAAGCTAAATACCTACCACATGGAGTCTGTAAGCTGAAAAGTGTAAAGTATCCCTCTGTGCAATTCAGATGCTAGCTCTCACAATTAAATAACATGGTGGGTAACACATCACAAATTTATACAGCAATACTGCATTGGAAATTATTTCTTAGAAACAGAATGCAACATAGCACAGAATGACATCATTGATAAATTAATGAAAAAATAATTAAATACATTTCAAGAAAGCAAAAATGTACAAAATGATCCTTTCTATTACCCAGTTGAACCATTAATGTAGTAGTCACATGACAGGTTGGTCAGGCAATTTGTCACTTTGTACTATTTAGCATGAGAAAGGCACTATACAAATAAAATGTATTCTTATTATTTATTATGTTAGATTATGTAAAAATTTTGTTGAACTTGTGCCGATTAAATAAATACTCTCTTTTTATAGCGGTGTCAATGTTTTGGCTTTTATGCCTTGCATGTCCTAGTTTAGAAGTTATGTCTATTTAGATTGTGTTGGATCTTCTCTGTGGCTCTGCATAGAGTTTGAATATTTCTACCATGTTCAAATTAGTTTTCTGATGGGATTCTGATTTCATTCAGAATGATGTGCAGATATTGTTGTTTTTCATTTATGTTAATTAGTTTCTACTGTTTTTGATGTATTTGGATAAATCTGTATACTTGTATGTGATAGTTCTGTATTTATTAAGAGGTATAATCTATTTACGCATTTTGCCTTGGGAGTTATCTGCGCCTGCACTTGGTCAGCAGTGCTGTGCAAAAAAAAAGTAGTTTGTACTATTATTATATTTCTGAGGTGGCAATGATAGTGCCATCTAGCTCTGTGAAGAGAGTTACTTGTGCTCTGTTTATTGTATTGTATTTTCCCCATTTTTGACACCTACTGCACACCCAACCTACCTCTATAAATTGCCTTTCCCAAGATTTCTTCCATTTTTCTTCCATCTTGTCTTCTTAGGAAATTAAAAAGGGGGTGTCAAAAACAGGGCCTGAGACATCTGAGACGGAACTCCATCAGCAATGGTGTTATTTTACATTTTTTTTAATTATCTTCCAGAGGTGTCTTGTATTTACTCAGCCTGAAGTGTTTAATTACAGTATATGCAAGTACTGTATATACAAGCATAATTAGCAGAAAAGAGGCTCAGAAAGAAATGGAAAAGATAGCTAAAGCTTCATCAAAGCCTAAAAAGGCCTCAAGTTCAAGTTCAAGGTATGGCCTGCCAGAGACTGACTTGCAACAGAGAGACAAAACAACATATCTCACAGGATCTAATGCCACAGCTTTGGCTCATGCAGCTGCAGCTGAGAGCAAAAGTGGGAGTAAAACTACAAGTTGGACCAGGAGAACTTCTTGATTCCAGGAGGTCCATTGGAACTGAGCATGGCCTTACTATCCATGCTGTCAACTACCCCCTGTGAGTCAATAGCACAAACTCCAACCAAGCTTGCTACTCTGCCCACAGAGTATGGACAAGACCAAAAAGAAAAGTCTGAGCTGAAGATAATGATCACAACAATTACTACCACAATAATTGCTTCTCTTATGGGGGGGTTGGGACTGGGGAGACAAAAATGAGATAAAGAGAAATATAAAGAAGGTTACAAAAGGTAAAATGAAAAATCCAAATGACAAAAACATGACCAAACAGAATCTGGTTCAGAATATTGAAGACCTGGAGAAACATTTAAGTAATCTCTTTGAGGCAAACTTTAAAGGAATACTAGTAAAAGTTAAGGAAAAAATACTGGAAAATGCAAATAAGGTTGAGAATAAAATTAGAGCACTTGCTGCAAGTACATTTTTACAACTCGTATTGAAATAATTGAATAATTGGCATCCACAGCTGACAAAAAAGCAATGGCTACAAAATCCAAATGCAAAGTGCTTGGAGACAAACTAGTTGCGCTGAAAGATGGATACAGAAAAAAAAAAATCAGAAATAAAGGTCTCCCTGAAAACCATGAAAGTCCAAACCAAGTGAAATTCATAGCTGGACTATTCTCTAAAATATTTACAGAGGACTTTAAATCAGACTCAAGATATCAGCAGCATACAGCATATGAGCTTTGAATGCCTCAAAACCTCAAACCCTTATGGTTTGTTTTGAAAAAAAAAAACTACAATCTAAAGTAAATTTGATGTCGCTTATCAGACTGAAACAAGAAATTATATTTGAAAATAACTACATTGTGCTCTCACCTTCAACAGCTGCTAAACATGCTTCATTTTTATAGCATTAAATAGTACCTATGCAAAGTCAAAATCAGAATCACCCTGTTGCATCCTATTAAACTGAGAGTGGATATTCAAGGAAAGTTCTACATTTTAGTTCTCTATATGAAGCAGAAAAATAGCTAAGAATAATTACCATGACATTCTTTGAAATACAATTGTGAGTCACATTGTGTCTTGGCAAGTCAAAGAAGATTTTATCTGCAATTTGCTCCATTTACTCCATGGCTACTTTAATTACAATTATAACATTTTTTTTCCAAAGGGGACTGTTTAACATCATACCCTTGATTTATTGTATTAGGATTGTTACGATCATATGTTACAATTGGAATATTGTATATTGTACTAGAATTGTACTATCATACATTATCTGCTTTGACATGGGTACTGTTTAACATCATTCCCAGGGTTTATTCCTTCGGAACTGTTCAAGATTATATTCTAGGTTTATAGCATTTAGACTGTATTATCAATAGATATCTGTACTTTAATCTTTTTACACCCCTACTGGGAGGCTTGTTTTGTTTTGGACGTGCTCTGTCTCTAGGCATGTCAGAGGACTGGGACTTTAAAGTGTGGTCTAGCCTCACCCGGGGAGGCAAAATGCGGGGGGTAGGTGGCTTGGATGGGGAAAGAGTGAGCTATTTCTAATCTATCCTTTTTACCCTCATAATTGTCCCAACACAAAAATAGACTTCATAGCCATAACTTCTGGCAACATTGGAAATTAAGGTTAGAGGTTAATTAATAATGTACTACTTTCATTTAAGATTTTAAAATGTCAACAAAAGTTCAGAAGCAATGACTCTTTGACCAAACAGTGAACTTTCTGAGTTGAAAAGTCAAAGGTCTCAATCATGAATTAAAAAGAGAGAAAGTATTCCCTCATCTAACAGGTCTATATGCCAAGATAGTATTTTTACAGGAGACTCACTTAATAAGCAAGAATCAGTTTCGGTTGCAAAGGGAGTGGACTGACCAAATATTTCACTCCAGCTGTACAAAGAAAACCATAGATGTAGAAATCTTAATACATAGAACAATTTAATTTGTAGTATCAGATGTAGTATCTGATACTAAAGAGCGATATGTGATGATGGGTAATTTATTTAATTGTAAAGTGATTTTTTGTACATATCTAGGCACCCAATGTGGATGATAGAGACTTTATCCAAAACATAATTGTCCCCATTCCTAATGAGAACACTCATATTATTATATTATTATGGCGGAAGACTTTAATTGTGTTTTAAATCCAGACCTGTTTAGGTCTTCAGCTACAGTGGCGATAATATCATATACTGCAAAAACTATTACACAGTTGTAATTAATCATAACTTATCAGACCCATGGAGATTTCTACATCCAAATGTAAGAGAAAATTCCTTCTTCTCACCAGTACATCACTGCTATTACAGAACTGATTATTTCTTTATAGACAATTTTTTGCCCATGATCAAGTCTTGCATGTATAACGCTATTGTTATCTCCGACCATGACCCTCTGATCAAAGAGTGCCAATCATGAACCACATACTCATCTCACATCTGAAGTTTTAACCTCCTGTTATTAGCTGACAAGAACTGTACAGTATTTATATCGAAGTAAATGCATTAATTTTTAGATACAAATTCATCCTCAGAGGTCTCTGTAGGAATACTTCGGGAAACGTTGAACACTGTTTTAAGAGGACAGATTATTTAATGTCTTTTCCACAAAAATAAATTGGAAACCAACAAGACTTCCGAGTTAATCAGTGAATTGACCAGAATAGATCAGGAACATGCCATGTCTCCAAATGAAGCACTTTATAGGAAAAGACAGGCTTTGCAATCAGAATTCAACCTCTTGATAACTCATGTTCAAATGGCATAGCGTTTACAAATAGTGATGTTTTCATGTATGAATTTCAGTGTGCCCGAGATACACCGTCATAATATTTTAATTTTCATTTAAGTTAGCTCCCCTATTAATAGCAACATTTATAGAAACCAGAGATAATAAAATTCTACCTCAATCTTTTCACCAAGCATTAATAACTGTCTTTCCTAAGAAAAATTCTAACTTACTAGAATGTGCATCATATAGACTAATTTCACTTCTGAATAACAATGTCAAGATAGTCTCCAAAGTTCTAGCAAGGATTGAGAAAGTACTTCCTTCAGTAATATCACAATACCAAACTGTGATTTATTAAATACAGACATGTAGCTCCAATGCCTGTTTAAGGTAATGTATTCACCCAGAAAGTCTAACATGCTGGAGATTTTATTATATTTAGATGCAGAGAATACATTTGATATGATTGAATGGGTCTACCTATTCACCACATTGCACAAATTTGGGCTTGGTCTCAACAGTCTAGAAAAGTCTAGATGAGAATCCAAGAAATTATTTTTTAAAGATATAAACACACAGATGTTTACACTTTGATATCTGATCACCAACTGGCATGTAGCTGTGCCTCAGACAAGGGAGCAAGCGCCTGATGACCAAATGTGCTTCTGCCTGCAAACTCTGGGCAACAGACTTATTTGATGCCCTTCTGGAAGGTTATAAAATATTCACAAGCAGCAAAAAACTTTTTAATTCTGAATTTAACTTAAGAATACCTGTAAACTTTCATAATGGTTTATATTACTAAAAATACAGCCTGTTAACTATGGGTGATAGAAAAATTCTGAGTACATTTCTGAAAACAGCATGAAAATTTACTTTTGAAACAGTCTTAAGTTGCTCTGTGACAAAATCTTTGTTATAAAAATTCTGCTTACATACTTTGTTTAATTTCTTTTGGATTTCCTCCGTGAGATGCAGCCCAAGGTCAATGGTTTGCTGTTCATTTTTCTGTTACTGGAGTGATGCAGTTTTTCTGTTTATACCAAAATTGGATTAGAAAATCAATCTTTCAAGAGAGTACTTAACAGTGCTGATTGCTCATTGTCACATTCTTATGAATCAGGCAAGTAGTAGAAAGTAGTCTTTATAAAGTACAATTTACATACAAATAAAACTTTAAATATAAAACAGACATAAAGTGAAGTTTATAATGCAACAACAAATAATGCAAATAGCCCAGATAACATTCAGTAATACAGCAAAAGTATGAAGTGTGCCCTAAAATTATATTTGACAACAGTCAGAATTTTTAATTTTGTGATTGTGCTGTTTCTCTTGACTATGATGAAAGGGACATCCACAATTTTGGCTTGAATAATAAGCACATTTAGTCATAGTCAAAACAACTATGCTCTGCATTTTCTGTACAGTAATTTGTCATAAGCTCCAGGCCATATTTCATACTGCTGAATCTTATGACATTATTGTACATCAGGCTGCTTTATTGCAGCAAAAATAAAATAATCTGATATGCGAAGTCGATTGATGATACCATTTTGTATTTGCATTTTGAAGCATTTTAGTGCCTCGACAGAGTCTAAAAGGTGTTTTCGTCTCACTTTGCCAATGATTTGCACAGTATGTGTAGCTATTACATGGAACTAAATATGAATACATTTCATGCAATAATTTTTTGGATTTGCCTGTATTTCATTATGCTCAACTAGCCAGGTGTTTCTACTCTACATTACAAAGTGTTATAAATGTTGCTTTGTATATTAATTAGAAAAAAGAGGAGGGTACCTGAATGATTCACGTTGATAAATTGTGAACACATTGATTTAGATTGGTAACTCCTAAATCCCAGAGGACAGAAGACCAATATGGATTTAATGTTAACTGGACAGAAATAGCCAGGTCATCATAAATATTCAAATATCCTCTTCAAAAGGAAAGTGTAATGCTGAGTCTGCACTGCAAAGATTTATAGCACACCAGACAAGAGGAGTGTGTATTTCAAAGAAGATAAAAGCAAACATGATAGAAATCAATGTCTCTATTCACTGAAATAGTCAAGCTGTGATGTAAAAAACTCTAACGCTAAAATGAATATTGAAAAAATTATGAACTGCTGATTATTATGAGGACACCAATGCCAAGGATTTATCTGCAGCTGGTTTAAGATTTTCTACTCTACAGCATGCTAGTAAGTATTCATCATTGTTGTTTTACTGTGCAAGCATAGCTTTAGGATATCACTCATTATTTTTTTTGGAGTTTCTCTTGAATTCTCCTCAAGTTCACCGAATTATATACACTTTATTTATTTACAGCTTATATCAGGGAGAAAAAGTCCAGCATTTTTTTGAATCATTACATGAATTTCCACAATTCAGTAAACTGGGAAGGAAGCAAAGGTTCTTGTAGGAAATATCTTAGGCAACAAAAGAGTATTTGGAAATATGATTATGGCCACTTTAATAGTCCATGTACCAGATAGCAAATTGGTCTCCCGTTATCTTAGAACAACTTACCAAGAAGCACGCCACCTTTCAACTTTACATCTGTAGAAACAGACGCCATTGTTGACATTCTACAGCATAGATCCATGCTGTAATCAGACTTTGCCATATTCTTTTCCAGTCACATGAATTACCAAAATCCTGGACTCATCAAAGAAGGTAATACTTCTAAAATGAGTCTTGTCTGCTGTGTTTCTGTTCCTTGGGCCACAAAAATGTCATATTACTTATTTTTTGCATTTTTGTTTCTGCCAATCTGTATTTTGCTCACACATATTAATGATGCTTTTTTTATATATACAGTACTTTTATTAATCCCAGAGGAGAGGTTGTCTTTTCATATGAGTACTGGAGGTCAGAAAACAGGTACAGCAATGGTCTGGAGCAATTTTCAGGTTAAGGACTTTGCTCATGGGCCCAACAGAGTAATAATCCTTTCTGGCAGTAATGGGATTTGAATCTTCCAGATACCACCACAGATCCTTAGCCTCACAGCCACCATTCTACCTATTAGGTACTACAAGTAGAGCGTTGCTCTCCTACAAGCATCTCCACCTAACCTCATTCCTGATATTATGGGTACTTTTTTATATACTGTATATAAAGGAGTAGTACGTACTGTAAAGCTTTTACGAAAATATTTGTCAATGCAAGGGACAAACATATAAGATGGAAAGGAGAAGAGTAAAGAAAACCTTGCATTTAAGCTAGATAAATGAGAAAAGAGAATTTAGTAATTCATAAAAAGTAAAGAATACTAAAAAGAAATTTCAGGAACAGAAAGGAGCACTTAAAAAAGTGTTTTTCAAATGCTAATTTTAACATAGATATGTCTTCTCTCAATGTTTAAGTTATTCCTTAATTTGGTGTAAAATGATTTGCCAGTTTTAATGTGAAATTAAGACCTACTTTATGCTTGTGTTAAGAATGAGGGTTGAATTTTTTTTTGTTTTGTGCCAATTTCTTTTTTTCTTTTAAACTTTTCCAGTTCAATATGGCATGCCTTGGTGACATTATCATTGAACACTGTGAGCATTGCTGCATTACATTTACCTTGGATGTTGGAGCTGGGAATGACATCACATCCATTAATCGCGTTCCAGTAAAACATTTGGAAAGCCAATATGAATACGTCCATGAAGACCTTTGTCATGATTGGTCCATTGGAATAAATAGAAGTTGATAACAATGCATTACTTGGTATTTTGCACATCCATATACCATAGCAACATGTCCATGGCTAGAAATTGGGCAGTACTGTGTGTATGGCTGATTTAATAAGACACGCATGGACGGGAGTGCTAATAAACAGTATAATACTACAGCTTTCACTAAATCTTGAGGTGTACATCGTCATTTTGGATTGACAGCACAACCTGAAGATTGACAAACACAAACTTGAGAAACTAGCCCCAAGTTTCCTAGTTGAAAATCTGACTTAAAGGAGCATTCCAGCTGAAAATCCTGACTATGAACTCAGAAATTCTGAATTCCCACTTCAAATAGAACACAGCATATGTGTTGTCAAGTACTGGGTGTTATATATGGCATTTAATAGATCACAATGCAAAACACAACACTATTGATGGTGCTTTAGTGTTTCCATTGCTGTCTTTCCCAAAAATAAATAAATAAAAGGAAGAAAATGAAGAGAAAAGAAATTTGGTTCTTAGGATTGGGTAGAAAAACAGACCAAAGTGAGTAGAGGGACAATTTCTATTGTATTTTTGCTATTGCCCAGGCAAGATGTGTCCTTCAGAGTCGTGTCTGATTGTTTTGTTTATGGATATGTTTCGTATCTTTGAAATTAAAGATGTTTTTACCCTTCCATGTCTTTGTGAATGGAGATCAGAACTTCTGTGCTTCACTTGGAAGTAGTAATGCCAAAAATATGGGGAAAAATGAATTTCTTCCAACTTTCTTTTGTTACTCTGAAATGCTGTAGGCATAGCTTATAAATTCAGGTGTTTCCACTGTGCAGTAAACAAATTCTGTAAGCTGTGAGACATTTGTTTTGTGTTTAGACTTGTGCCTAATTGCAGACAATTGTAAACAACTTTAGAAGATTTTCTTTTAATAAAATTACTCTATCCTGATTCACTTAATAAAGCATGTCCAGAGCAAATGACAGCATTCCACGACTGGGGCAAAGTCTAAAACAAGTTTTGCTGAGTGTCAACTGTGACCTATATGTTTTTTTTTCTTTAATTCCTTTAAGCTGTGCATGCCTCAGAAAGACTGGCCAGTGTCTTTGAAGCTATTCGTGTCTCACTGAATGGTGGCTATCTAATCCTTTAAATTAGCCAACCCAAAATCTTTTTATTTTTATCCTAGTCTCACGTTATGTGAACCAGCCTTATATTTCTCTAACATGCTCAAGATGGAAAAATCATCTGGTGCCTTTGTGATGATTTTTTTTATGTGAACTGGGAGATGGGTGTTACTCAGAAGCAAACTCAAAATGCTTGCAGAGCTCAATACTGAAGTAACTATTAACCAAAGATGACTAAGGCCAATATGCTAACCAGAAGAATCAGTGAAAGCCCAAGCCAAAGTTTATAAAACACCACTTATAGACAATTAGTTGCACTTGAATCTTGGGAAACTAGAAAGTGTCCTTATCTTTAAGCCTTCACAATGCTGACCTCAGGCATCACGACTTTTAGCTGTGGTAGGCTAGCAACCTGTAAGTAGTAGTATGCAAAAAATACCCAAATGACAGTGTGTCAGGAAGTGGGGGAAGAAAAAAACAAAAACAAATACTGGACGTTTCAAAATCCTCAGTATAACCATAGAAACTGATTACTCATCTTTCAAAAACCCAACAGGGAAGAAAAACTAAGAAAGATATTTTTAAAGGCATAAGATCGTAATGTTGACACCCTGCGACAACTATGCTTCTGCTTTAATTGTGTAGCTGCTCAATCCTCAATGAAGTAACATCTGTCCTGTCTGTGCAGCTGCTAGCTGCGCTCACAATAGCCAAGCAAGATCTGCTTGTCTCGATCCAGAATGTGCAGTATGACAAAACTACTTCTGAAGGTGTCTGACCATCAAACAATCCAACACTATTTTTTTGCTCATCTGCAGAGAGCAGTATCCTGCTAATTCAATTTAGCACGGGTGAATGTTTTGTTGCTCAGCTTGATGTGACACTTGATTAAGATATTAAAGGAACCTGACCTCTTGTACACTCTTATAAAAACAGTTCCTTAATGGCATTTTACTGGGCTGTGTGGTTATTCCTACAGCAATTGCTTCACAAAGAACCCTTTCAATCTGTAAAGGGTTCTTTGCACATAAAACTGGTTCTTTGAGCTTTAAAAATGTTCCAGGTATGTGAATGAAACAGAAATATTTTATGTATAGTAGGCACCCTAGCAGGGTAGCAGCAGATGAAGAAACTTAGCTTATGTTATAGTATGCAGCAAAAGGCCTTTAAAAACCAGGAACCACTGATATTACACCAATGTTCATGACTACTCATGGCTATTTATGAAACCTGTTAAAGATCTCTCTCAATGGGTCTTCTGGAGCCTCAATGTGGATGGTTCTTCTGGGAACCACAAATGGTTCCCATATGGCATTGGTCTGAAGGAGCACTTTGGCTCCTTGCTCTCTCTTCATTTTGACCCTTACTTTCTTCTGTTCTGGTTGCTAACCTTTAAAAATATACTTGTGTGTGTGTGATTTTTCTACATGATGTCTACTTCTCAAAAGTGGCAGACATACATAGGCATAAAGTACATTTTATTTTTATTTGAAATGCTGAATTGTGACAGTAGAAAGGTGTCTATTACAGACAATGTAATTAATAATCTAGTAGTGATATTTACTTTTTAATTTTCTTCTCAGGCAGTGTAGTATTCTGACGCACCACTGTTGTACTCATCTGCTGGTAGACTGAATGCATCCCATCTGTTTCCATGCATAAGTCACATCATCAACTTTAATCAACAGTCTGTTTTTTAGCACAGCATGGTTTTGGCTGGAATTTTTTAGGGTATTGGCTCATTTTTGGTGCTTCCATGTTAAAACCCCAGCAGTGATCCTGGTAGACTCATGCCAGCATGTCTTGGCATCCACTAATGTTCCACGTCCAAAGCCGCTTAAAACTATACAGGATAGAGAGAAGTTAATTCATGCATAAGTTTTATTTGGAATTAACTATTGCAATACTTTATTCAAAAAATGTTCAAATAATTTGATTTGAAGGTCTTTCTTCATTAATTGAAAAAGGTGTTTTAAAGATTATTACTAGAAAGTATGAACATGTTGAATACCCATCCATCCATTATCCAACCGGCTATATCCTAAATACAGGGTCACGGGGGTCTGCTGGAGCCAATCCCAGCCAACACAGGGCGCAAGGCTGGAAACAAACCTCGGGCAGGGCGTACACACACACACACACACACAAACACACACACTAGGGACAATTTAGAATTGCCAATGCACCTAACCTACATGTCTTTGGACTGTGGGAGGAAACCAAAGTACCCGGAGGACACAGGGCAGACACAGGGAAAACATGCAAACTCCACGCAGGGAGGACCTGGGAAGTGAACCTGGGTCTCCTAACTGCGAGGCAGCAGTGCTACCCACTGCACCACCGTACCACCCCATGTTGACTACTCTACCCAAAAATGGCATGTTTTAACATGTTATTTATCGTACCCCATGTAGTCTGAAGTGATAGCAGAGGAAAATGTTAAATCTTATGTTTTCATGAAGAATGAAAATAACACAGTGTTTGATAAATTAGGGGTATATAGTTAATAACACTTGACAACAGCAAACAGTATTAAAAAGTCAATGAAAAAAAGCTCAAATTACTTGTGTCACCTAATTCACATATCAAGTCATCCAGTTGTACACACAACATTTTATATCATTATTGGCCCTAATTTGCCCCTGTCCCAACTTATTTTGGAATGTGTTGCAGGCCTGATATGCAGGGATGGATGTATATTAACAAATGAAATGAAGTTGACGAGACAAAACAAAATATGTTGGGTTTATAATGTCTGCAATTAAATAAAAGTCAAAGTAAATTTAAGAATCACTGCTTTTTGTTTGCCCTTTCCATACTGTCCCAACGTTTCTAATTTGGGGTTGTACATTTTGTTTGTTTGCTGTTCCATTGTAGCTTATGGTGTATGCATTGGGGTAATATTGTGCTGAACTTCCTTTTGAGTTTTATTGCAGAGATCAGCAGTCTTAAATACTTTGCTCCAATTGATTTTCTCTTCCATTGTGAAAAGTCCCCCAGTATCTGCCTTTAACAAACATCACTACAGCATGTGATAGTCCATTTCATATTCATACTGACATTTATCATTATTTAGTCAATTTAAGTAATCAAAGTTCTTTTGTAAGTAATTCATGATGCAGATGGACATCCATTTTCAGTATATATTACAATTTAATAGCTTAAATTAAACTATTTGAATAGTTCTCCACATCCTTTATAAAATTAGAACTTTTCACAAGCTCTCTGATTTTCTCAAATGAAATTATTAAATTGATGCATCCAGCTGTACATCATGTACTTTTGTCTTGCTGAGATATTCTTCCTTATATGCTTTTTCTTTACTACAGCACTGCCACTGTTGCTTTAGGAGTGTAATTTCATATTGTTAGCCACAGATGACTATAATAATGCCTATTGTAATATATTACACATGAAATTGAATATGTATTAATATAAATGTGAATAAAATAGACCATTCTCATGAATACAGCCTGGTTTTAAATTAACTATTTGCATATGGGAATTCTTTTCTCACTTTGTGCTGTATTTCCATAATGTGGTGCTTTATTGTTAACACTAGACATTAAGCCCGTTACAATAACGGGCGCTAGAACAGTAGTGCATAAACATTAGTAGGAACAGTCTATATTAAATGGCAAGGGACCTTGACCTCATTCTGTTTGTTGTCTTAATTTTTTTTTGTCAAAAATATTTTTACAAGAAGCCTAAAGTAAAATTAAAATAAAATAGAAATGTATATGACAATACAGTAAGTATAATTAATATTGCCTTAGTGTAAAACTTTGTAACAATTTGTAATACAAAATATCTGAAGAAGATATTTAGGAAAAATTTTCTATTTTTTTACCTTATGAAATGTTTCTATAAAATTTCATTATACTGTAGACAACATTTGTTGTAAATATTCTGTCTGAGTTTGGCAGCAGTTTGCCTTGTTCAGGACCATCTACAACCTTGCTAACAATATCTGGAAAACTTCCAACTCTTGATAATGCAACATATAACTGACCGTGGCTGAATACTGGTTCTGGCAAGTAAATGCCAACTTTTTCTAAGGTTTGCTCTTCTGAGTCTTTCTCTTTTAGCGTTTTTCTGATGGTCATTTTCTTTTTCTTCAATCTGTCTATTTGCTCATATTTTTCTTTGTCTTTTAGCCTTTTTTTTGTTGATGTTTACCTTTTAAACTGACAGTTCTTCCAGGAGATGTTGCTCATATAGGATTTGATTGTCTGTGTCTTTTGTCCTACTTGACGTGTCCTTTTTTTTTAGGTGGCATGTTGTTAGTAGATACGTTCGTAATATTTTCTCTTACAGTAATACTGGCTTGTATGTGGCTGTAATATGCGTCACTGTATTGTGTGCCTTTAATTTTCTCTCGCAGTAATACTGGTTTGTATTTCCGTAAAATGCCTGTAATTTTCTCTGACAGTAATACTGGCTTTGATGTCTGTAATATGACTTTAATTTTCTGTCACAACGGTGGGCAATCAGCAGAGTCTCACCAGCAACTGATGTAATGTGTGGCGTGCAGCTGATAATCGTGCCAGTGGCATCTCCCCAGCAAGTACTGTGCAGTTCCCCAGCAAGTATTTTAATCTGTGGTGGCGTGCAGCTGATTATTGTATGTGTGGCGTCTCCCCAGCAATGGATTTTATGTGCGGTCGCGACTACCCAATCAGCACTCTCCCCAGCAATGATGTCCTTTATTTGTTTATCATGCGCGGCCGTGGCAAGGCCATTCACTGTGTGCCCAGCTTCCAGTGTGTGTGCATCCACGGTGCTATGCGCATGGGCGGGGCACGGTGCGATGAGTGGCGTGGCCCAGCACATGCGCACTTCACCAGAAGAAACACACACACAGACACCCGGACACACACAAGGGTTTTATTAAAGAGGATGATATTAACAAACTCTGAGTAAATATATGTATTTGTATGTATGTGTGTATATATATATATATATATATACTGTATATATATATATTTTTTTTTTCTTGAGGTTCTGAAGAGGTTTTTTTGTCTCTAAGGGGAAATTAAAATATATCCATCTATGTAAACTTTCATGCTAAATGAAAAATGAGTGCAGAGAAATGACACCTATTTTTTATGCCAATTCAGTTCTTGGAGTTGAAAGTTGATGGTATCTTGTTACTGTCTGTAGCATATTCTGTAGCATATTGCAATCAGAATATAAGTTTAATGTCACTGTGCTCTGTACAAAAAATATTTTATAAATCCACTCACATGTACAGGCCAGGGGCTCTCAGCATCTAGAACTGCTAGGCAAGCATTTGAAGAGAGAAGGGAACAACAACTAAAATGGCCATTGTACTATTTCTGTATGTTAGAGATGAAATTGAATCTTCGTCTTGCCTTGTTTGGAACCTAAGTAAGGGCCTGCACGTGGAGAAAACAGTATAAAAGACTTGGACAGCAGCCAAACACCTTGAAGCCGATAGACGGATGGGTGATAACATCATCCATCCTGAAAAGCCTTCCATTGCAGTGATGAAAATGGCAGACTGTATACATCGAGACCCCACCTTGATAAAAGTCTTGCTATGGCTCTGTCGTCTGTAATGCTGCGTAAATCGTCATTAAAGAAAAAAAAATTTCTCTTATGTGATTTCTTACCGTCGTATCACTATGGGGGAGGTATCACATTTTAATATTATATCTATATAGTTTTGGGTTACTTAAGATGCCGCAATTGCAAAAGAACTTATTCCAACCAGGGAGTTATCACCCTCTATAGAGGAAATACATATTCAAACACTTTAAAGTAATTTCAAAATTGGTGAACCAAGCAGGGTTTATTCCTGCTTTGTGCCATATAGTGAGATAGGCTCTGACCCAGCTTTATTGATTAAACCTTATTAATTACTTCAGATAAGTACGTGGGGCGTAGGCCATTTAAAGCTTTTTATTTATGAGGAAGAATTTTGAAAACAACCGTATAATTAACTGGAAACCAGTGTAAAGAACAGGGGTTATGTGGGTGTTCTTATTAGTTCTAAAAACAATTTAAAGCTTCAAATGTAATAAGGAGGATTTAGAGAAAATCCAGGAACTTCAGAAAGATCTTTTGAAATCCTCTCTAAGCTTAACTGGAAACCATTGTAAGGCGCTAAGAACAGCACTTAGGTGGCCATACATTCAACTTCATGTAATAAATTGCAGCTGCATTTTGAATTAAGTCAGTAGTAACAAATATTATGATTTAAACCCTGTGAATAATTAATGGAAGTAGTCTTTTTAGCTAAACATAACAAATGACTTATTTTCCTCAATACTCTTACAATTGTTTAAGATGAAAAAAGAAAGTTTTAATGTTGTATGTTTGGTAAAAGATCAGACATGAAGGCTAAATTATGTGCGGATTCAGTCAAACTAATTAATGTTAGGCCTAGAGGGTGAAAATGTGACATGATCTAATTTAATGTAAAAATCGGTATAAATGCATAATGCTTTATTACTTATTTTACAGAAATACATTTCAAATGTATTAGAAAAATGATAGTGAGGTAATGTTACTCTACTTTAAATCACAAAACACAAATAAAATAATTTAAACTAAACTGAACCACATGTATGTAGAGTATGTCAACCTTTTGCCTAAACATCTTGTAGTTTTTGTTAATAATACAGCAACTAATATAACTGGGAAAGGCTTAACGATGGTATGAAAACCCACCACTAGCTAACAATGGATTCCACATCACAGAAATTCTGCCTTAGCCGAGGTATTGCTCAGTCTTTCACATCTCTCTGCCAAGCTGTGTTCTATGAGACGATAGTGCTGAAAGGTGTGCTTAGTATGCTAGGACTTAAAAACAGCAGCTTCTACCACATAGCTAAACAGACAGCTGTTGATTTAGCAGCCTACCAATAACAGGGCTCATTGTGCAGCTACACCCACCCACATAAAACACAAAATGATTGAAAATGATGACAAACTGCATACAGTACTGTACTCTGCTTTATCATTAATAACAGCTACTACACATTCATCCATCTCAAAATGCCTAATTCATAGGTAAAGTAAGTTGTTACATTAATTAGTTAATTGAAATTCAGTGAAAATAAAAAATTGGGGGTTGTATGTACTCATTTGTATCTCAGGAAATTGCCCAAAGTCTAGACTTCCGTAACCAAAGACAATCACACAGGGTCTTCCCTTTTAGCTATTTGAAAATTTTCATTGCATTATCCACAACTAGAAAATAATCCTAAGACTGTTGCCTTGTTTTGCTAAGATCAAACAACAATATAAATATTTAAATACTGTCAACTCAGAAATAGTGGTAAGCGAACCCTGCAGATTTTGCTTCACCATGATTTCAGAGAAATGGTTTGCCGAACTCCATAAAGCGCATTGAATTCAATAGGCAGTGAGGGACTGAACTAGTTTTGAGTGGATTATAATGGTGCAATAGTCTTTTAAGTGTCTTTGAGGGCCAGAGAAGCATCTGCCAACTATTCTGGACTGATTATTCTGCCCAAAAATGAGATCTGAGCTGTAAGGCAGCAGTGCTAACCACTGCATGACTGTGTCTCAAACAACAAAAAATAGACAGAATGAATACCATAAACAAACTATAACAAATGGCCACAAACTACCTATATATAAATAAAATACAGATCATTGCACTCACAGACCTCCAATCTTGGGGCACTCTTTGGCCATGCCGGTAAGGGTCAGCATGAAACTGACTCATTCCATTGTTTTAAGTCTCAGCTCTAGATTCAGTCTCCCCTGCATCTGTGAAGATGCTTTGCAATTTTTTCTTCCATTAAGAAGAAAGAAACATCTTATAAATAGTAATACATCTTTTGTTCTGGCATGACAAGTGGGAGAGGGAGGGCTCCTTTAAGGCTTGTTTTGATTCCGAAGAGCAGAATTTGACAAATTATGCATGTAAATTAGCTATGTGGTGCTGCGCTGCCAGCACACTGGGATGAGTGTTATATATCCAGTGACAGTACTCATAATATTCTCATTCTGGTCAGCTAATGCAGTGTTTTCTGTTTTTTTGTTTGAGTGAATTAGCGTTTCAAATCGGGGGTCATAGTCTCCTCCCAGAAAAAAGTGGTATGTTGGACGTATGTAGCTACCCCAAGTAGAAGAGATTAAGTTTTTAAGTCACTCTCCCTAAATTGGAAAACACATCACATGTGTCACCAGGGGATATATTGGATAGGGTGTATTCAAATGTCAAGAACAGTTTCAGGTCACTACATCAGACATACTGGGTCAGTCAAATCACTTATTCATAATCTTGAGCCCAGCATAAACTCCCCTCAGGAGGAGGAGGGAAACTCAAGTCATCACTAGAATGATTAAGATATGGCCAGAAGATGCAGGATTGTTTCGAAATGATTGACAAAGACATATTTAAGGAACAAGACTTAGAAGTATATACATCATCAGTACTTTGCTAAATAAAAAACTGTGTTAATAATGTCACTATTGACAAGCAGGTACATGTGTACCCCAACCAGAAGCCCTGGATGACAAAAAAGATTAAATATCTCCTCAAGGCTTGCAACACTGCCTTCAGGTCTAGTGACAGAATCCTTTACAGCACACCCAGATCTAACCTGAGAAAGGGAATTAGAGATGTGAAAACAGCTTACAAGAGGAAGATAGAAGAACACTTCGATAACAATGACCCATGGTGAATGTGGCAGGGCATCCAGCACATCATTAATCATAAAACCAATAAACACAGAGATGTTATCAGTAATGCCACACTGGCAGAGGAGCTGAATCTTTTCTTTGCCTGCTATGAAGTGAGAGTAATGGTATCCAGATAATGCAACTCTGCTAGCTTACAACAGCCATTCTCTCACAGTGCAGGAACATGATGTGAGGCAGGTGCTCAGAGAGGTGAACCCCAGGAACGCTGTCAGTCCTGATGGTGTGACAGGAAAGGTCCCAAAGGAATGTGCAGACCAGCTCTCTGCGATCATCCCAAAGGTCTTTAATCTATCCCTGTCCAGATCCACCATTCCATCCTGCCTGAAGTCTTCTACAATCATCCTAGTGCCAAAGAAGGCCATCATCAGATGACATGACTGTAGTTGGACTCATCTTACGAGGAGATGAGACTGCCTACAGGGCTGAAGTCCAGAGACTAACAATGTGGTGCTTGGAGATCAGTCTGATAGTTCTGATTTCTATAAAAACAAAGGAACTAGTAATAGATTTCAGGAAGAATAACTCAGAGCCCAACACACTATACATAATGAGGATTGTGTAGAAAGAGTTTCACCTTTTAAGTTCTTGGGCATGCTGATAGATAAGGACCTTTCCTGGGCTACTAATACTGTACTATCACAGCAGTGATAAAGGAAAAGCAGAGAGTTTATTTTCTGAGGGCTCTCAGAAATAACAACCAGCAGGATAAAATACTGCTATCTTTCCATTGCTGCCATATTGAAAGTGTGATGACCTTAGAACTTTTCTTTTAAATTGGTAATGCCTAGCAGGCAGATTACCACAAATGGACAATCAAAACCAGTCAGTATTGCATAGTAAAAAAGACAGGCAAGTCAGACATTTGGAACAGGCTTTCACCAAGTTTCTCTGAGCTGTGTTTAATGCTCTCTGGCAAAACCAAATTGTGCTGCAGAAAGAAGCAAGATGTGCTCGCTGCTAGCAACAAGCAATGGAAAACAGCAAATTATGTTTAACTTAATTATGAAGACATCTATATTATTTTGTAGCTAATAAAGGCTTTGTGCACTTTGTGTATTTCATTGGTACAAATGTAAAATACTACAGATTTGATATCCACATACAGTATGTAACTGCTTAATTCAATGTACATATTGTGTAACTAGGAACATTTTATTTTTTTCTCATTTAATTCTCAGCAGCTATGAAATGTCTTCCTACTACATAAGGGACACTGTGACGAATCTCTGATACATGTGTGTTCATCATGAACATGGTCTTACTGCATGGAACACAGTTTACCTATCAACCCTAGGTAAGTAAAAGTGAAACTTGCCATCTGAAGCCAAATGATCACTGTGATTAAACAAAAATGTCTGTTCATTATAAAAGTGAATGCCTGCATTAAAATCATAATTCTGCACTGGTGTACTCTCTGTTAACAGACTATAATTTACTGTACAGAAGAATAGAGTATTCAGATTAGGGATGAAAAAACAGGGACAAAGCTATAATGTGCATATAACATTTCTACACCCGGGAGCTGCACAGACACACACTCTCACTCCTTAACTTCATTTGCATGTATGAGTTAGGCACTAAAAAACTTATGTCAGTGTATAAAATTGAGTATGTAGCTCACCTGAAAACCTGAAAACTAACAAAGCTGAGAAAATCAGCAGCTTGCAAGAAACTTCAGAGTCATCAGGTCTCTGCGCTGTAGTTGCCGGCAGCATAGACAGATGGCAGGGTTAGCAAAACAGAGAGATGGTGTGTACACAGCCCCAAACTGAAAGCATACAGTATGTTGCTCAAATGAAAAATCTGATTATCTTCCAACGTTAATAACCACCTAACCAACTACAAATGCAGGACCAAAGCATAAACAAAACTTAGCCTCCCCAAGGCTTTGTAATTACATACTATGTTCCAGATAGCTGGGAATATGAAAATTACATATTAACAAAACGCAGCAGTGCATGTTAAGCATATGTTAATACATTTAATACAAATGCCTTAACAACTGTAAATAAGTCACACTTTAATAATTATAACATTTCATGTTACACATTGTTGACACACTGTCCACATGCACATGTGCTGTAGTGTTACCAAACCATTAATTGTTAAGCCAGTGACTCCATTTAAATAGTGTATACCAGCAACTTTAAACTCTGGTTTCTGTATTATTACGGTAAAGTAATGCACAGACATCACAATGCAGCACTCCTGTAAAAGTACCAGCCACTAAATCTAAATAGTGGGTGCCTGACCAAAGAGGCATGCATTACTGATTTTATAAAATGACAAAATACTGCCAATTAGACAATCATTACTCAGGACAAAACTTACCTGTTCCGATCTCTTGTTGATCAGGCCTTCACTGTTATTTTACTCTTACTCTTAAACTAATCAATTATTTGGTAAATGAAGTCAATTTCTTTAAGACAAAATGGTCTGCAATAGATTAAACAGAATAGCCAAGTACAGTAATTTCCCTTTAACTTGGAAAAAAAATCTCAAGTAGCAAAGTGCAAATGCTTTTCTTCACCAAGTTTTTAATATGACTGCTTAGCATCTGCTCTTTATGAAAGTGCTTTATGTGGAATTAAAGTACTGTAAGCGGTACTTATGATGTTACCTGTGAAATATATACATTTCTGCTTTATTTAAAAAATTAGGAATTTGTGCTTTTTTCTCAAAGAATAAGTTTAGTGAGTTGCTACATTATTCTATCTCTGTAACTGAAACTTTCTTCTTCTTTTTTTGGCTGTTCCATGTCGTCCTGTCATCTACATCTTTCTCTGTCACACCTATCACCTGCATGTCCTCTTTCACCACATCCATAAATCTTCTCTTACCTGGCAGCTCTATCGTTAACATCCATCCATCCATCCATTTTCGAACCCGCTGAATCCAAATAGGGTCACGGGGGTCTGCTGGAGCCAATCCCAGCCAACACAGGGCACAAGGCAGGAACCAATCCTGGGCAGGGTGCCAACCCACCGCAGGACACACACAAACACACCCACACACCAAGCACACACTAGGGCCAATTTAGAATCGCCAATCCACCTAACCTGCATGTCTTTGGATTGTGGGAGGAAACCGGAGCACCCGGAGGAAACCCACGCAGACACGGGAGAACATGCAAACTCCACGCAGGGAGGACCCGGGAAGCGAACCCGGGTCTCCTAACTGCGAGGCAGCAGCGCTACCACTGCGCCACCGTGCCGCCATCGTTAACATCCTTTTCCCAATATTTCCAGCAAGTATTTAAACTCATCCACCTTCGCCAACTCTACTTCCTGCATCCTCACCATTCCACTGACCTTCACACACATGTATTCTGTCTTATTCCTACTGACCTTCATTCCTCTCCTCTCTAGAGCATATCTCCACCTGTCCAGTGTCTCTTCATCCTGCTCCCTACTCTCGCTACAGATCACAATGTCATCAGAAAACATCAAATAGTCCAAGGGGACTCCTGTCTAATCTTATTTGTCAACCTGTCCATCACCATTGCAAATAAGAAAGGGCTCAGAGCCGATCCCCGATGTAATTCCACCTTCAACGTTGAATTCATCCGTCATTTCTACTGCAGACCTCACCACAGTCACACTTCCCCTGTACATATCCTGCACAACTCTTACATACTTCTCTGTCACTCCCAACTTCCTCATACAATACCACAACTCCTCTCGAGGCATCCTATTTATATGCTTTCTCCAGGTTCGTAAAGATACAATGCAACTCCTTCTGGCCTTCTCTATACTTCTCCATCATCACCCTCATAGCAAACATTGCATCTGTCGTGCTCTTTTTTGGCATGAAACCAGACTGCTGCTCACTAATCATCACCTCCCTTCTTAACCTAGCTTCCACTAGTCTTTTCCATATCTTCCTGCTGTGGCTAATCAATTTTATCCCCTTGTAGTTACTACAAATCTGCACATTCCCCTTATTCTTAAAAATTGGTACCAGTACACTTCTTCTCCACTCCTCAGGCATCCTCTCACTTTCCAAGATTCCGTTAAACAATCTGGTTAAAAACTCCACTGCCATCTCTCCTAAACACCTCCATGCCTCCACTGGTATGGACCAACAGCCTTTCCATTCTTCATCCTCTTCATAGCTGTCCTTACTTCCTCCTTGCTAATTTATTGCACTTCCTGATTTACTATCTCCACATCATCCAACCTTCTGTCTCTCTCTCATTCTCTTCATTCATCAGCCTGTCAAAGTACTCTTTCCATCTTCTCAACACACTCTCCTCGCTTGTGAGTACGTTTCTATCTTTATCCTTTATCACCCTAACCTGCTGCACATCTTTACCATCTCGGCCCCTCTACCTAGCCAACCGTTCCTTTTCTCCGTCCTTAATGTCCAGCCTCTCATCCAACTCATCATATGCTTTTTTTTTTAGCCTTCGCCACTTCTCTCTTCACCATGTACCTTATCTCCTTGTACTCTTGTCCACTTTCTGCATCTCTCTGACTATCCCAATTCTTCTTCGCCATCCTCTTCCTCTGTATACTCTCCTGTACTTCCCCATTCCACCACTAGGTTTCCTTTTCCTCCTTCCTCTGTCCAGATGTCACACCAAGCACCCTTCTTGCTGTCACCCTTACTACTGCTGTAGTTGTAGTTGTTACCTATCTGGTAACTCTTCATTTCCACCCAGTGCCTGTCTTACCTCCTCCCTAAACTCAACTTTGCAGTCTTCCTTTTTCAACTTGCACCATTTGATCCTTGGCTCTGCCCTCATTCTTTTCCTCTTCTTGATCTCCAGCATCATCCTACAGACCACCATCCTATGCTGTCTAACTATACTTTCCCCTGCCACCACTTTGCAGTCTTTAATCTCCTTCAGATTGACTCTTCTGCATAGGATATAATCTACATGTGTGCATCTTCCTCCATTCTTGTACATCACCCTATGTTCCTCCCTATTCTTAAAATACATATTCAGTACAGACATGCTCATCCTTTTTGCAAAATCCACTATCATCTGACCTTCTCCATTCCTCTCCTTCACACCATACCTACCCATCACCTCCTCGTCCCCTCTGTTCCCTTCACCAAAATGTCCATTGAAATCTGCTCCAATCACCACTTTCTGTCCCTTGGGTATACTGTCCATTGCTTCATCCACCTCACTCCAGAAATCTTCTTTCTCATCCATCGCACTCCCAACTTTGGGGCATATGCACTAACAACATTCAACATCACACCGCCAATTTCCAGTTTCATAATCATTACTCTGTCTGACACTCTTTCATTTCCAAAACACTCTTGACATACTGTTCCGTCAGAATAACCTCTACTCCATTTCTCCTCTTATCAACACCATGATAGAACAATTTGAATCCACCTCTGATCCACCTGGCCTTACTCCCCTTCCATTTAGTCTCTTACACACACAGTATATCAACCTTCCTTCTCTCCATCATATCGGCTCACTCTCTCCCTTTACCAGTTATACTGCCAACATTCAAAGTTCCTACCCTCACTTCCGCTCTCTTTACCTTCCTCCTCTCCTCTTTCCTCTGGATGCATCTACCCCTTTTTCTTCTCCTTCTTTGGCCAACTGTAGCCCAATTTCCACCAGCACCCTGTTGGCTAACAGTACTGGTGGGCAGTCGTTGTTACTCAACCAATCCGGTATTGAAATCTGTATTGTCGTCCACATGTTGATCTGGCAAAAGTTTACACCGGAAGCCCTTCCTGAACCCTCCCCATTTATCCGGGCTTGGGACTGGCACAAAGAAGCACATTGCTTGGTGCATCTCCTGTGGTTGGGTTGTAACTGGAACTTAGCAATTTTTAAATTATTTTAGTTATTATTTTTCTGCGGTTTAGCTTATTTTAAATCCATATATTTCACCAACAATTTCTTTGATACTTTACCTAACTGAAAAAAATCTAAGTTTTATATTTTAATGGATTGAAGTTTATTTACAGTGAAGGAAAAGTACACTCATATTATCATAGCTGGATGCTTAATTCTTTTGCTGTAGAATAGCTTGACTGAAGCTTGGTAAATAACAAGCATGACATTTATAGTTGGTGTTTCCTGCAAACCTGTCATCAAAATTATGAAAATATGTGAACGTCACAAAAAGGTTGATTTTTTTCTTTCATGGTAATCATGCAAGCTTTACAGTCCTTTTACAAAGTATGTGGAATTCCATTTTGACACATTCATAAACATTTATAAAATGATTTCCTTCCACTGGAAGAATATCTATGGTTTTATTTTTGTGAGACAAAACTCTGATCTCAATATACACAAACTTTGTAGGCATTCGAAAGTCAGATGTTCACTACTATAATCTGATGATAAAAATAAAAAGGCAACACCTGGACAGGCTTAACTTCCTTATTAGTTAACTATCCGATCTACTCCATTATAAATTACTAGCCAACCTGCGGCGTGTACGCCGCATAATCAGGCCACTATTTTAATGATTTTTAAGCACAGGGAGAAAATTAACATTTGAAAAATCGGTAATGTAATAAATCAGCAAGAAAAGCAACATTGTAACAATGCACGGAACGAACCAGCACACAATTGTCCGTGACTGAAAACCGGCGGACCGCCCTCGTGCCTTCTCCTGCCAGACGGAGGGATGGGGGTGCACGGCGCGGAGTGTGGAACGGGAGGAGAGGAGAAGGACGTCCATTCAGCTACGTCTGTCATGCTAGTCTGCTGATTTCTAGTATGCACTGCCCGCTCATGTGCCCACCTCCAACTCGTCATTTGAGTCATCGTCTTTACACAGTCCAGATGTACCTGTGACTGACGTAGACGTTTCATTTCTCTGTGTGGTTTTGGCTTGCTTTCTATATATAATCCACCAAGACACCCGACCACGGTAGTAGCAAGGTGGGAGGGGGGTGTGTACAAAGGGTTGGGACGCAACCAGTGGGAGCGTATGAGTCGCACTTAGTGGGAATTCCACGGTTTGCAGCCCGAATGGGGTTCGAAGGCTTATCCACGCCTCTCTGCGCTGGGTAGACAAACGCTCAATGTCATGCATAATTATTTATTGAATGCTAAACACTTCTGGAAAGACACGGTTGTCTAAAACAGGTTGGTGTGAGAATACAACAGTAAGCGAATGAAAAGATGGAACTCTGGAAAGAGCAAAATACAACACAATAGTGAACCCGCGGCATAACAAACGCCACATAATTATTTATTGATGGTTGAACACTTCTGGAAAGACACAGTTGTCTAAAAAGGGAGGGTTTGAGGATACAACAGAAAGTGAATGAAAAGATGGAACTCTAGGCTTTTCATTGCTCTGTGCGGTTTTGGCTGCCTTTCTATATATAATCCACCAAGACACAAGAACACGGTAGCAGCGAGGTGGGAGGGGGGTGTGAACAAAGTGCAGGAGCATCTAAGAAGACGCATGTTTGTCGCGGATGCGAATTGCTGTATGTAGCGTGTAAAACAGTTTGCTATGGTGCACGCGGTCATGCGCCGTAACCGAAAACGGTTTTTCAAGACTGCTTACTTCATTGTGTTTTAATCTCAGTTGTAAAGGAATGTTTTAAGGATCCCATGGGATACCTCTCGGTTTTGGCTACTTTTCTATATATAATCCACCAAGACACCCGACCACGGTAGTAGCGAGGTGGGTGTGTACAAAGGGTAGGGAAGTAATGAGCGGGAGCGTATGAGTCACACTTAGTGGGAATTCCATGGCTTGCAGCCCGAATGGAGTTCAATGGCTTACCCACGCCTCTCTGCGCTGGGTAGACACGGTCAATCTCATGCATAATTATTTATTGAATGCTAAACACTTCTGGAAAGACGCAGATGTCTAAAACAGGTTGGTGTGAGAATACAACAGTAAGTGAATGAAAAGATGGAACTCTGGAGAGAGCAAAATACAACACAATAGTGAACCCGCGGCATAACAAACGCCGCGTGGCTCAGACGTGCATGTGGACTCTTACCACAGACGAAAGGGACTAACTGGGTGGTCGGTGAGTTTTTGCGTCTGGACAAATGGGCAGGCAGTGTGAATGCCTAGAGAGCGAGGGTAGACGCCGGCTGGTGAAAAAGGAGTGTTGGTGGGCAGGAAAACGTCTTCCGTGTTCCTGCAGGAGCATCTAAGAAGACACATGTTTGTTGCAGATGCGAATAAGCTGTATGTAGCGTGTAAAACAGTTTGCTATGGTGCATGCGGTCGTGCGTCGTAACCGAAAACTCGGTTTTTAAAGACTGCTTACTTCATTGTGCTTTAACCTCAGTTGTAAAGGATTGTTTTAAGGTTCCCATGGGATACCCCTCGCAAACCGTTTCACACGCTGCATATGGTGATTCACCTCCGCGAGAAACATGCCTCTATGAACAGTCAACGTAGCTCGGAGGTGCAAGACATGCACATGACATTAACCTGACCTGCACTGCATGTGGCCTCTATGACAGACGAATATAAATGACGCCATTTTTTTTGTGTCGTCGAGTCCGAGTTGGTGGGCGTGGCCCTGCGAGTTGCCGTCGTATCCAATGGTCTTGGATTTGGTGGCCGTGGCTCCTTCTTGCGTGCGCCATAGGTGTCTCACTTGTCGCTGGCTTAGTGAATCCACGCTGCTTTCCATGGTTGTCTTGCCTTAGTGAATTATATATATAGATGGACTATTGGCCTACTGTTTTAATCTAAGCGCAGAAGCATCAGCAGGTTTCTCATCTGCAAACAGGGATCCATGGTACCACACTATAGCTCTCAAATGGTTTCAAAATGCTAGATTTTTAAGGGTCTTGGATATTTTTTGAATGAGATTTGTGTTTTTATATCATAACTGGCATCCTATTGTAATTGTTTTGACTGCTGATGTAAATTTCCACTGGCTTTTTCAAATCAAATAGCCTTTTATTGTCAACTCACTATATGTGCAGTACATACAGGAGAATCGAAATACTGTTTCTCTCTCAACTTCGTAGTACAGTAAAATATAAAAAGTATAAAGTATAACATATAAGATAAATAACATTAGAACTTGTAAAGTAGACCTGTTTACAATGTGCAATAGTCATTAGTGCAAAAGCCAATTACAGTAAAAAAAAAAAGAAAAGCTGCATTATACTGTAGAGTGGCTTATGAGATGTACAAAAAGACAGACAGCAGCAGATGTAATATTGAGTCCTTATATAATACCAGCTGAGGTAGGGTACTTGGTAGATAGTGACTCTTGTTATGGTCCAGAGGCAGGGTTGCAAGAGGGGATGGCAGTTGACATAGTTCAGCATCCTGACAGCTTGGTGGATGAAGCTGTTAGACAGTCTTGTGGAGCGGGCCCATAGGATCTGGTACCTTTTCCCTGAGGGGAGGAGGCTAAAAAGGAAGTGAAAGGGGTGGAAGGAGTCACCAGCAATGCTGATGGCTCTACGGGTGAGACAGGTGTGGAAAATGTCCTTGAGGGAGGGTAGTGGAGCACCAATGATCTTACTCGCCGCATCTACTATTTGTTGCAGGGACTTCCTACAGGAGGCAGTGCAGCTTCCATACCACACAGAGATGTAGTTAGTGCTCTCGATTGTGCCCCGGTAGCAAGAGCACATGATGGGGGGTGGAACTTGTGCTCTCCTCAGTTTGCGTAGAAAGTAAAGGTGGGTTTGAGCTTTCTTGGCCAGTGATGTGGTGTTATCTGACCAGGAGAGGTCCTCTGAGATGTATGTCCCCAGGAACTTGGTGCTACTCACCCTTTCCACAGCTACACCATCGATGGTCAGTGGGGGGTGCTGTGAATGAGCTGTCCTGTAATCAACCACAATCCCTTTGGTCTTTCCCATGTTCAGGAAGAGATTGTAGTCTTTACACCACTGGACCAGTTGGCTTACCTAATTCCTGTTGTTGACTTCGTCATTGTTGGTTATGAGGCCGACCATGGTTGTAATGTCCACAAACTTGACAATGTGATTGGAACTGTAGATTGGTACACAGTATGGGTCAGCAGGGTGAAGAGCAACGGGCTGAGCACACACCCTTGTTGGGGCCCTGTGCTCAACGTGATGGTCTTAGAGGTGTTATTACCGACTTGCACATTTTGTGGCCTCCCTTTAAGAAAGTCCAACACCCAGTTGCAGAGAGACATCTTGAGTCCCAAATGGCTGTATTAGCTGCTGGGGAATGATTGTGTTGAATGCTGAACTAAAATCTAAGAACAACATTCGCACATAGGAGTTCTTTGAGTCCAGGTGGGTGAGGACTTGATGGAGAGCAGCAGAAATGGCATCCTCTATGGACCTGTTTGACCTGTATGCAAATTGAAACGGATCATGGGAGGGGGGAAGAATGGACTTAATGCTCTTCTTCTTGTAGCATCTGCCTCACTCCTGGGAGCGTTCAATTCTTCAAATTAATTTGCACATTATAATTTATATTATGCTGTTTCAATTCCTTGAATACTGTGTGTTTCTTTATTGGTTTCATTTGGTCTCCTTATATGTTTTGCTGCAGTTTCCCCTTTTAATCTTGCCTTTAGCTGTTCATGAGATTAATTTTGTTTAGCACTCCCTCTGTATTATTTTTCTGTATATCTTTATTCATATTTGACAAAACAAAACATTTATTTATATAGCACATTTTCATACAAACAGTAGCTCAAAGTGCTTTACATAATAAAGAATAGAAAAATAAAAGACACAATAAGAAAATAAAATAAGTCAACATTAATTAACATAGAATAAGAGTAAGGTCCAATGGCCAGTGTGGACAGAAAAAACAAAAAAAACTCCAGACAGCTGGAGAAAAAAATTAAATCTGTAGGGATTCCAGACCATTAGACTGCCCAGTCCCCTCTGGGCATTCTACCTAACATAAATGAAACAGTCCTCTATGGATTTAGGGTTCTCACGGAAGGACTTGAAAATGATGGTCACGTAGACTTCTGCCTTTTAATCCATCCATCGTTGTTGGAGCATCATGATGCTTTGAGTAGGTGGAGGTGGCGCAGGCCACCACCACAAGGAAACCGGAAAAAGAAACAGAAGAGAGAGTAGGGGTCAGTACGGATTTTAGAGCCACCATGAATAGTTATTATGATGAATTGAACATACAGAGTATCAGGATTAAGTTAAATTGAAGTTATAAAAAGGCTGTTAAAGTAATATGTTTTCAGCAGTGTTTTAAAGTGCTCTACTGTATCAGCCTGGTGAATTCCTATTGGCAGGCTATTCCAGATTTTAGGTGCATAGCAGCAGAAGGCCGCCTCACCACTTATTTTAAGTTTTGTTCTTGGAATTCTAAGGAGACACTCATTTGAGGATCTAAGGTTACGATTTGGAATATAAGGTGTCAAATATTCTGATATATAAGATGGGGTGAGATTATTTAAGGCTTTGTAAACCATAAGCAGAATTTTAAAGTCCATCCTGAATGACACAGGTAACCAGTTTAGTGACATCAAAACTGGAGAGATGTGCTCGGATTTTCTTTTCCTAGTTAGGATTCTACCAGCTGCATTCTGCACTCATTGCAAACGATTTGTCTTTTTTGGGTAGTCCTGAGAGGAGTGCGTTACAGTAATCTAGTCGACTGAAAACAAACGCGTGAACTAATTTCTCAGCATCTTTCAGTGATATAAGAGGTCTAACTTTAGCTATGTTTCTTAGGTGAAAAAATGCTGTCCTAGTGATCTGATTAATATGCGATTTAAAATTCAGATTACAGTCAACAATTACCCCTAAGCTTTTTACCTCCATCTTGACTTTTAATCCTAATGTATCCAGTTTATTTCTAATAGCCTCATTGTATCCATTATTGCCAATCACTAAGATTTCAGTTTTCTCTTTATTTAACTTGAGAAAGTTACTATTCATCCATTCTGAGATACAAGTCAGACATTGTGTTAGTGAATCAAGAGAATCGGGGTCATCAGGTGCTATTGATAAGTACAGATGTGTGTCATCAGCATAGCTGTGGTAGCTCACGTTGTGCCCTGAGATAATCTGACCTAACGGAAGCATGTAGATTGAGAAGAGCAGCGGACCCAGGATAGAGCCTTGTGGAACACCATATTGGATATCATGTGACTTTGAGTTGTAATTACCACAACTAACAAAGAATTTTCTCCCTGTCAGGTAGGATTCAAACCAATTTAAGACCCTGCCAGAGAGGCCCACCCATTGACTAAGGCGATTTCTAAGAATATTATGATCAATGGTGTCAAATGCAGCACTCAGATCTAAGAGGATGAGAACAGATAAATGGCCTCTGTCTGCATTCACTCACAAATCATTTACTACTTTAACGAGTGCAGTTTCTGTGCTGTGATTTGTTCTAAAACCCGACTGAAATTATCAAGAATAGCATATTTATTGAGGTGGTCATTTAACTGCATAATGGCTGCCTTCTCCAGAACTTTACTTAAGAAAGGCAGGTTAGAGATGGGTCTAAAATTTTCAAGAGGCGAGGGGTCAAGATTATGTTTCTTAAGTTGGGGTTTAACTACAGCAGTCTTAAGACAGTCTGGGAAGACCCCCGTATCTAATGACGAATTTACTATGTCAGGACCTCACTGATTGCTTATACTTACTTGACAATTTACTCAAAAGCTAACATGAAAGTGCCTTTCCTTGAATTACAAAATCTACAAAAGGAGTTTTACCTGGAAGCATGATTCCAGTAATTCTAGGTACCTGACAGACATTGGCTAATATTATATAAAGTTTAGGCATTTTTTCTGTTTAAATTTTTCTTTATTAGATTATAGCACCAGTTTGTCTGTTGCCTCAAGTATACAGTGATTCTTAAGAACAGTGCTATTGTATGCGATGTGATGTTTGTTGGAATAAAAAAAGGATTTTAATAATAAATTCATTGCAAAATACATTCCAATAGATGGCGGATGACAGACATTAAGGCTGACTACGTCCAGTATAGTGTAACTGCCAGAGGGACAGCAATTGCCTTATATTGAATAGGTGATATTACAAATTACAAGACAATTCTTTCAATGCAACTTACTTGCTAAGATTATTGTTTGCTACTAATATTGGATTTCTTATCCAATACTGTGACGGCCATTCCAGAACATTGTACTTCTCCCTCTGCATGAATGCCTTTGTAGATTTTGAACTGTGTTTTGGGTCATTGTCATGTTGGAATATCCAAACCCTGCATAACTTCAACTTTGTGACTGATGCTTGAACATTATCCTGAAGAATTTGTTGATATTGGGTTGAATTCTTCCAACCCTCGACTTTAACAAGGGCCCCAGTCCCTGAACTAGCCACAGAGCCCCACAGCATGATGGAGCCTCCACCAAATGTGACAGTAGGTAGCTGGCGATTTTCTTGGAATGCGGTGTTCTTCTTCCGCCATGCAAAGCGTTTTTTGTTATGACCAAATAACTCAATTTTTGTCTCATCAGTCCAAAGCACTTTGTTCCAAAATGAAGCTGGCTTGTCTAAATGAGCATTTGCATACAACAAGTGACTCTGTTTGTGGCGTGAGTGCAGAAAGGGCTTCTTTCTCATCAACCTGCCATACAGATGTTCTTTGTGCAAATTGCGCTGAAATGTAGAACAATGTACAGATACACCATCTGCAGCAAAATGTTCTTGCAGGTCTTTGGATGTGATCAATGGGTTGTCAGTAACCATTCTCACAATCCTGTGCATATACCGCTCCTGCATTTTTCTTGGCCTGCCAGACCTGGGTTTAACAGCAACTGTGCCTGTGGCCTTCCATTTCCTGATTACATTCCTTACAGTTGAAACTGACAGTTTAAACCTCTGAGATACTGTAGCTTATTGTAACCTTTCCCTAAACAATGGTACTGAACAATCTTTGTTTTCAGATCTTTTGAGAGTTGCTTTGAGGATCCCATGCTGTCACTCTTCAGAGGAGAGTCAAAGGGAAGCACAACTTGCAATTGACCACCTTAAATTCCTTTTCTCATGATTGGACACACCTGTCTATGAAGTTCAAGGCTTAACGAGCTAATCGAACCAACTGGGTGTTGCAAGTAATCAGAATTAAGCAGTTACATGCATTCAAATCAGCAAAATAACAAGGGGACCCAAATTTTTGCACAGCCTGTTTTTCACATTTGATTTAATTTCATACAACTAAATACTGCTTCACTAAAAATATTTGTTCAGAAAACACCCCAGTACTCAGATGTTCCTAGGAAATGAAAGACATACCACTGTTATCTTTTTTGTTGAAAGTAGAGTAAATTATTATGTAGGCTGAGAGGGGTTCCCAAACTTTTTCATATGACTGTTTCATGGTAATGGCTGCATTTTCCCTTTTACATTTATGTAATTTATTTCTGCAGCAGTTATTCTTGCTACATTCAGATTCAGCTATTAAAAAATGTAACCCATTTTGCAACACTTGCAGTCTACTTGTGTCTACTTGTGGCCATGCACATTAGAATAAAAATTCTAAGAGGCCTTGGTTTGGTCAATAACTAAAAATGTACTTAATGCCAGATCTTTCCAGTATTTGGCAATCGCAGGAACCACTGCAGTCAATTAACTTGGATTAAGCTGTAATAGTGTAAAATAATTGGTTGAACTTTTTACCATATTGATCTATTATTATAGAAAAGATGGGAAATAACAGTGCAATACTGTCAATTTGCTGCTGGTCCTGAAAGGTCTGTACACCTACAAATTTATGTGAAAATTTACAGTAATGTGTGTTCTGAAAAAAAAAACAGATGCCATTATTATTTACAATTCTCTAACTTATTAAAAATATACCTTTGTACAACAAAGTTTCTAATTCTAAGAGACAGTTAAAAAATTATGCTGTTATTTTATGGATTGCCAACTAATGAATCCAGTCCCTGCTGAAAGAATTGCAGCCTTTTATTCAAGATATATACAGTAGTAATGCCATTAAATGGATGTTACTTTTACTGTGTCACACACGTGTGCATGGGAGGCAGCTGAAGGGCTTAGAGAGGACTGATTATACATCTGCCGGGCGGGGTATGCTAACGCTCTTTCTGAGTTCTCTACAGGTCTTTCCCGGGAAATCCCACCAGGAGCCGACAACTCGAAGAGGGACACATCCCTTCCGGTTCCGGCACCGAGGATGACATCACTTCCGGTTCCGGCACCGAGGACGACATCACTTCCGCCCTCCGTCCTATAAAGCCTCCTGCCTTTGCTCTGGCAGGCAGTTCTGTTTTGGACTCTGTTGAGTAAACTTGACTGTGATGAATCGGTTACTTTTGCAGCCAGGAAACTGGATTAAACGGGTGGCTGCCCCAAACCTTGCCATGCCTCATGTCTCTTCATCTTACAACTGTAATGATGGATTATTGTTTGCCAAAAACCTTTTCAAATCACTAACATGTGGAAATAAGCATGACTAACATGACTAATTATTATTGCTGGCCACTCTACTGTAATATGTTGCAGTCAGGAGTTCTGTCCAGTCTTCTTGCTGCCCTTTACATGGCCCTAAATGCTGAAGATTTTATACTTGTACATATTAAAAGATATAATTTAAAAGCTGTTAAAATTAAATCTCCTTTAAAATTCCTCTTGTGTTTATACTAATCCCTGTTTCATCTTTAGACAACTAGAGAGCATATAAGATCTTTGAAATTCAATGGAGTAATAGTTTGATAGACAACCGTGTTTTCTATGTGTGCCACAACATTTTCTCTTGCATCTGCCTGGCTTTGAAATTTCTTTCTAGCATAAATAAGGGGTGGCCTTCTATAATGCATAGCACTAGTGAGAAGAGTTTTAATGAGTATCACTGTTTCTCCCTAAGACTGTAACACCATAACATCTTTAATGTAAACCTATTTTCTCAGCTCCCTGACAAGCTGTGCTAATCACATGCATGCATATGTCTATATACTTCTCACTATGCAAACCAGGAAATATTTAGAAACGTGACCTATACAACATATTCCATTTCAAAAGTAAACTAAACGTTTCAAATATGCACCATTATATATACTGTATATGCAGTATATACATACCCCAGTAAGGGAATGGAATTCCATCTGTGATTAATTCATAACTGGATAAAGCCAGTTAAGAAAATAAAAGGATAGATAAAGTTAAAGTAGAGCTTTCCAGTGCAGTCTGCTTCCAGGTAAACACAGAGAGACGATGGCACTATGCCTGTACATAGGAGTTTATGAAATAGTTATTCTCTAATTACTTGCAGAATTTCAGAAAGTCCTGGCTAGAATTCAGCATTTTTCCAGTAAGGCACTTAAAAAGCAGTCTATGTGGCTGGCAGCTGAATAATAAATTGCTTTATTATTAATTTGTAAACTACAACCTTTTATGACTACTCTAACAAGAGGGTGTGGCATTGTGGTGCCATTTTTCAATCAGTATGATGCCAAGGATTCAAAAAACATGAAAATTGTGCTTTTTTGTTTTGTGTGTTTTTTGTTTTTTTTTTAAATATAAAGCAAACACACGGACAGAAATAAATAGAGGAAAACTCAAAACACGAAAATATGACAAAAATAGAAATTTGCTCTCTGCCTGGCCTTGTATATCCTGTGCATGTATTGGAGCCCATCCACTTTTCCATTTTAAAGTACATTTACAAGCATTTACTACTCACCTCCAATGTCTGTATCACCCCAAGTCAAGTCAAAATTCAAGAAAGAGATCTCCTTAATAACTTTTTGTTTTCTACTAGACAACCATGAGATCAGAAAGAAACAAAATGGATACATTTTATTTGGTCTCATGCTTCTCAGATATTTCTCTTGAGAAATAAATACCTTGGCACACTCACAAGTGTTTCTTCTTGAGTTTCAGGAAAGATCCGAGCAAAGTAACACAATGGGCTCAGATTTTTCAAATAGTGACTTAACAGTTTTTAGAAATTTGAAAGTATTTGCATTTTGTGCTCATTAATGTATCGTAGTAGCATTTTAAAAGATTCACTATTGCATGGTAAACTGAACAAAAGGAAAGAACAATTAGCTTCAGGCATACATGCAACTCGTAAGCTCTTTCCAGCGGGCCCCAATCCGTTATTATATGACCTTGTTTCAGAAACATTTCACCCCCTCAGTGATAAATGGCATCACTACTGTACTAACTGAAAACAATTTTAAAAGGTAGATAGCACCATATCTCCCCCTTTAAGATCAAAGGTACACCATCAGTAACAATTTTCTACTCAAGTTTTAAATAAGAAATGTAACAGTTTCTTAACTTACAAACTTATGAACAGACATACTGTATAAACTCTCTTATTTCAATACTCAAACAAAAATGTATAAATGTCGAGGGGACAGTGATTTATTTATTTTTTTGGTGGAGATTCCAGGTATGCACCTAGTCTTGGCTTGATCCACACTCACTCACAGACAGAGACAAGAAATCCAATAAAGGAAATAAACGAATTAATAATGTTTTAAATAGAAAGTAAATATAAATAACAAATAATCAGATAACCCTCACCTTCCCCTACAGCGATAACAAATACAACATACAAAAATAAACACTCAACAACAAACACCCACGACAATGTCAATGAATCCGTTCCAATGCAGTGGTAACGAAGAAGTGGTATGTCTTTTAACTGAACACTGAACGGAAGGGGCTTTTTAATATTGATTTGTACATTAAAATATGCAAAATTCTGGAAGGAGTCGGGGTGGAGCAGCAGGCGCGTGCACGTACATTACTTTTCACAGTGACTGGGATTTATGAAGCTGAAGTGCGTGGAAGTTGGCTTACGCATCATTTTGTGCATCTGGATTTTTTTGTGTGTACACACATTAACACTTTTGTCCATATCCCATTTTTTAGTATGAATTCTGTGTTTGACATTATACATGAAGCCCCAGGACAGCAGACATATTTTTCTGAAAATTCTCTGGTGCAGAGGCAATACTGAATGGCAGTCTATTGAAATAGTAATGTCCAAATGAGGTAATTAAGGTGCTCCATTTGTGTGAGTTCCTCTTTAACTTTGCCCAGCAGTGGAACTGTGAGTCTTGGTGTAGTAAAGGAGAAGGGTGTCTCCTGTGTTCTCAGCTTTATGACGTATAGCTGATTCACCAATTTCTAAACCATTGCACACCTGAGGGTAAATTTCATTTACCAGTTTAACATCAATGCTATCCAGTCTAAATACAAGGTTCAGCTTAAATATTGCTGGCCTACCCAGTAAAGAAGTCTGTAGGCCTTAACTACATAAACGTTCTCCTAAACTTCAAAAATCATCCTTACTGCGTGGCACATTTGTCATCCCAAAAACAGGGAATGGTACCCCACCTGGACCATAAAGTGGCTTTTGGGCTTTAGTTAGCCTGCATGGGCTTCTGTTCATAATGATTTCCTCATAAATATGTTGTGGAATAACGGTAACATCAGCCCCGGTGTCAGTCATAAATTAAACTTTATGGTTACAGACGTACATCTTGATTGTCCATGGTTCTTCTCCAACTTCTCCAGTGTCCACTGTGCAGACAAACAATCCCCCAGTGTCTCCTTCCACAACATTTACAGCCTTGGCTGATCTGCAAACTTTACTATAGTGTCCCTTCTTCTTACATGTGCAACACTGTGCATTCCTAGCAAAATACTGCTATTTATCTTGGCCTGGCCTTTCACATTTATAACACACCTACTGCTCTAGCTGTCCCTGCACTGCTTTTGAAGTGGTCTTTTGCTGTGAATGCATTTTTTGTTTTACTGAAACTCTCGCTTTCTAGCTTTAAATTAAACACCATCCACTTTTGAAGCATTTGTAACAGTGTTAGCAATACCTCTTAAATCCATTTGTTGCCTTTTTACTACCTCTGATTGTTTGGCCACATTGATGGTTTTCTCTAAAGTGAGATCTTTGTCGAGCTGCATCCTTTACGCTAAAGATGTGTCTCTGAGGCTGGCAACAATTCTGTCACAAATCAGCCCATCTCAGAGTGCTCCATAATTACAATTTTCTGCCAGTGCGTATAAAGCAGTAATAAAAGAATCAACTGTTTCAGTGGCTAGCTGCACTCTTTCATTGAATTTTTCCCTCTCGTATATCGCATTCTTTCTCTGAATAAAACATTTCAAGGAGTTTCTTTTACAGTTTCATATTCAACTCTTTCAGCTTCATCCAAATTCTGCCCCTGTAAAATATCATCTTCTTCATCCCCCATACAATAGATTCACCTGGTATTCACCTGGTTAGACTCTGAGGAAATGTGCAAACCACTGGCGAGATGGAATCTTTCAAATCTCCATATCCATTTTCCCATTTTTGGGGCTGTGAAAAGTTGAACAGTTTCAGAGGCTAGATGGCGAACATGGTGCTTGGCATTGCATTAACAGGAGGCTGCTGTCTTGGCTGTTCCTCATGTCTCACTGAGAACCTCTTCATATTGATGCCATAAGTTACCAACAGTTTCACTTAACTGACAGTTTCACTGAATATATAAAGTTTGCCAAGTAGCTACTTCTTTCTGAATATTTTACCATTGCAGCACTTCTGACACCATGTCTTGGTAGCATTTGAAAAGATGCAAGGTAAACTGAACATAGTAAAGAACGTGAAACATGTTTCCCCAAAAATAAGACCTACTCCGAAAATAAGCCCTAGCATGATGTTCAGGCAGCTCTGTAATATAAGCCCTACCCCAAAAATAAGCCCTCGTCAAGATCGTCAGCTGAAAAATAAGGAGCCACGTCATGCGAAGTGTGTGCCCGAAACATCCATTAAATTCCAAGGACACCTTGCCACATTATCTCTGAAAAGGATGTTTAATGATTACATCCATCAATTAGAGGATGCACCCATTCCAGTAGCATTGGTGCAAGACAGAAACAAAATCCCTGGACAGGGCATCAGCTCATTGCAAGGTGAACACAAGCACGCAAATATACTAACGTCATTGTAGCTTCACCAAATCCTCAAACCTTCATGTCTTTGAATGGAAAACTGAGCACACTGTGGAAACCCCACCAGGAAAACAAACTCCAGGCAGGGATCACAAGGGACGTGACTCCCTGCGAGACAGTAGCGCTACCAATTATGTGTAACTATTAACAGTATTCATTATTCAAACAAAGTTAACAATCTATCTGTAAAATGTAACGTACATATTTTAATGCATTTCATCATGAAAGTGATATCAAGTATACATCTAAGAATTCTAAATGTGCAGAGAGCTGGAATATCATAAATTTAATGTGTTCTTTGTGGCAATTTATTGCTGCTTCCTGCTGCTGTCAGGTCAGGAGGAAAAACCAGAAGCGAGTAGTGATTAACAACTGGGTCGGTTTTAAGATGACGTTTACGACAGTCTACTTTAATGATAAAGCAAGGTTAAAGTGGACATTTCGAGTTTAAAGCCGAAATTTCCACTTTATTCACGAAATAGACATTTTCATTATGTCCTTATTTGTTTTTCTCTGTGGCTGAAATATGCTGCCGTACATTCTGATGGTACAAGGTGCAAAAAAAAAAAAAAAGATGGCACAGAAGATGGTATGTGAGACTTTTAAAATAAATTGTGTCATTACTTTGGGGAGTATGCGACGCTTGAATATAAAAGCGCCACGAATGCATTTGTATGTCAGCATTTTGCTTCACCACATCAAACCATTCATCAAACATCGAAGCACACACAACGATCCTGAAGGATCCTAAAAGCAGCTGGGATAGCAAGAAATTCAGGCTGGAATTCAGGGTCTGAATGTGGAGAGTTATTCCAGAAGAATATTGTTGTACATGAATAAATATAAGATATCCCCTGAAAATAAGCCCTAGTGCATCTTTTGGAGCAAGACCCGGTCTTATTTTCGGGGAAACGCGGTATTTAGCTTCAGGCATACATGCAACTTGTAAGCACTTTTCAGCAGGCCCTAATCCTTTATTATATGACTTCCTTTCAGAAATGTTCCTCTCACTTAGTGATAACTTGCATCATTACTGTACTAACTGATAACACTTTCTAAAGACAGATACCACCAGAAATTTTATGGACAGTTGTTTGTGGTAATAAAACACTTTACCATGATTACAAAACTGTTTTACTAGCTGTTCTAATGTATTTTGCTGTTCTCCAGTTAGATCATGCTCTTTCTTGAAGAAGAATATAAAGTTTTGAATGAGAGTAGTAGTGTAGCATTGTGCTTTGGTTTTTGGTCCAAACCACACTACTGACACCACGTGACCATAAGCAAATCAGCATCAACCAAATAAATAAAAAGTAAGATTAAAAGGAGACAGATCTCACAAAACCTAACATACTTTTTCAAACCAAATTCTCAGTTTTGACTCCTTTTACCTCAGTTGTATCTCATTTCTCCTTTTTGTTTAAAGCTATTTCTCCTAAGGAATTTTAGGAGAAACATCTGTGACAAAGTTGATATGTTCAAGAAACATAAATGAGAATCAGTTAAGTCTCATGAGCCATCAAAGATAAACAGCAGTAAAATATTCCTATGGGACTTATAATTCTCCTGTTAGGTTGGTTTTGCTCTTGCTGTCCTCATGACTGTAGACGCAATGAGCCCTGCTTACACCACAGAAACATTAGCTTCCATTCTCCACAGTTGTCCACTGGTGTCTCCATGACCCTCAGTAGACTCTTCAAAGCTGAACTCCCTAATAGAGGCTCCCAAGTGCCCATTCACTTAAAGGGGCAGCCCAAATCCAACCTTATGTGTCAAGAATTATGTCCTGAACTGAAGCTGTTGGTCGGAAGAATACTAGCTTCATCATCATGTCATTATAAAAGATAAAAGATGGGTGCGTACACAGACTCTATGTAATCTTTCCTTATAAATAAAGGGATTTTTTTTTATTGATTTTGAATATCGACTATTGTTTTAGTTTTGGTTATTAGAAACTCGTACCTGTGGTATGCATTCCTTGCCTGCCTTCTGACTTCTGTTTTGAATGTCCCAACTAACACAATTTCCCTTTCACTAAAATATATAAAATGTATATTGTTATAAATGTCAGTAATTTAGTCCTGGGCTTAATTTTTCTCACGGACCTGTTACTTTTTATTTGGGTTTTGAACTATGCAGGACTGAGGTTTACTTTCATTTTGTTCTGGGACTTGTTATTGTGCACTTGGTTTTCAGCTGCAACTGGCATTATGAGTGTCTGTTGTCACGATGCAACTGCTCAATGTTAGAGGGTGCGCTGTCATAAGCCGCACTGCGTAACGTTATTGACGCAATGCTATTTATTTATGCCTTTGGGTTAAAATATTTTCTGACTCATACCTGGCACTTTGAGACTTTGGCCTTTTGGTGTATATATTGCGTTCTGACATACAATTGTTTGTCTTTCTGGCTTCCACCCCGGCTTGTGTTTTGGCAAATGTTATAATCTTCTTGTCTTTCTTGTTTTTTGTCCTTGTGAATGCCAATTTTCATCTATTTAAAGAACAGAAAATTGGACTAAAAGTGAGTGACCATGAGATTATGCATTTGCATTCAAAAGGTAGGGATTTGAAAAAGCAGGTCTCTAATGTAATTTTCTCCTTCCAGCAGCTAGTGGAGAAATTAATCATCTAGACCAGGCATGTCAAACTCACTACCATTGGTGGGCCGCTTCAACTGCCAAACGTGCGTCAGCGGGCCGCACTGTAACAAATACGATTATACTATTATACAAAGTTACTGTAGCTTTCTGTCCAATACTGAAAACTTTTAAAAAATGTAACACTTAAAGTTTAAAGAAAAGCAATTTATTTCCATACAATCTCCATACAACAGCGTACAATTAGAGTCTTAGCCTCTTAGCTAGGTCCTTATATATGAATCTTACAGTCTAAGATCTATTTCTTTTGTCCTGACACTTGGCATCTCTTGCTAGTAACCAGTTCATCAATATCAGGCTTGAAATCTTGTGCAGCTGCAACTTTTATGAGGGATGAAAGGTGCTTGACAGTAAGTCTTGAGTGATTTAGGGGTTTTGTTAGCTTTCATTAACGAAAACAAATTGCTCACAAAGGTAAGTGCTTCCGAACATAGACAGTACTCTCGATGCCAACTTACGGATCTGCACATACGAGGGTGGCAGGTAAGCATACAAGCCTAGCACACCAACTTCGCTGTATTTTGCCTTCAGAATAGAATCTGACTTCAGTTCAGTCAATTCCATTTTGATATATTCTCAGGCGCATTCTCAACGTTGTAAGAGTATGGTGACATAAACAGCGCAAAGTCCTGTTCATGTGAACTGAAATCACCAAAACGCTCACTGAATTCATTACTCAGTAATTCAAGTTGGAAAACAAATCCTCCAAAAATCTAATTTTGCTTTACTTCAAAGTTTATATTGTAAAATAAGCCGATATGTAAAAAGCCCCCGATCTACACTAATTTTACAAACTCAAAATCACAAAAATTGTTAATAAACAACTCACCAACTTCTTGCGTCCACTTCAGATCTTCAGCTGTAGTCTGCACTAACTGTTCGTTACAATACTAGCACAAACTTACATAAAACTAGAGCAAAAAAAGTGAAAAAATCTATCCATCCATCCGTCCTCTTCCACTTATCCGAGATCAGGTCGCTGGGACAGCAGCTTGAGCAGAGATGCCCATACTTCCCTCTCCCCAGCCACTTCTTCTAGCCCGAGGCGTTCCCAGGCCAGCCAAGAGACATAGACCCTCCAGCATGTCCTGGGTCTTCCCCGGGGCCTCCTCCCGGTTAGATGTGCCTGGAACACCTCCCCTGAGAGGTGTCCAGGAGGCATCCTGATCAGATGCCTACTCTGAGTTCCTCTCTGATGACTCAGCTTCTCACCCTATCTTTAGAGAAAAGCCCAGATATCCTGTAGAGGAAACTCATTTCAGCCGCTTGTATTCGCGATCTCATTCTTTCGGTCACTACTCACAGCTCATGACCATAGGTGAGGGTAGGAACATAGATCGACTGCCAAATTGAGAGCTTTGCCTTATGGCTCAGCTACTTTTTCACCAAGACAGACTGATGCAGAGCCCGCATCACTGTGGATGCCGCACCGATCTGCTTGTCGATCTCCTGCTCCATTACGTGAAAATATGCGAGCTATTACTACTTGTGATGGTATGCCTAGGGTATTAAGGAGCTGACGCAGCAGCTGCAACTATACTAGCAGATGACGTTTCTGGTACTGTAATGCCATGGAAAAACGCGCTTTTGTCAGAAGGCGGAAGTAAGAAAAGTCAATAAGTAACGCCGAAGATGCAGAATGATTCAATCACAAATGATAGTAATCATTTTGTACAAGTTTAGTGCTAACTAGGATCTGCTATACAGGCCGCACAGATTTCTGCTGCGGGCCAAAATGCGGACCACGGGCCGCATGTTTGACATGCCTGATCTAGACACAGAATAGATTTGGGTAATTGGTGTAACACCTACCGTTAGCAGTTCCACCACATGGAAATGGAAGGTTTGGGGACCAGAAAAACTGTAGGGGATTATCCATTGCTGGTAAGGATTTCATTAGCAGCCCCAGACATATTATAGCAATAAAAATAGCTTTTGTAATCTTCCAATTAGATTTTAAGACACTTGGATAGGCATTCACTTAAAGGGGCAAAATAATCCCAAATGTTTGTGTCAAGGATTGTATTCTGCATCACAGAAGATGGTCAGAAGAGTATTAGCTTCCTGTTTCCCTTCCTTTATGCCACCCATAAATGAAGAACCTGGCTTCAGCTTAAAACGTTGCACTACTCACTATCCATTAGAATATCTACTTAGCCTCTTACTTCCCTTTCATTGGATTTCTCTACTTGTCAAAATGTATTGCTTTTTATGTATACTTATTTTTTGTGTTACAACATTTGTTAGTTATATTGATATGCAACAAAATATCATGTTGGTGTATTTTTTTACAACCCCAATTTCAAAAAAATTGGAACATTGGAAAATCCATCCATCCATTATCCAACCTGCTATATCCTAACTACAGGGTCAAGAGGGTCTGCTGGAGCCAATCCCAGCCAACACAGGGCGCAAAGCAGGTAACAAACCCCAGGCAGGGTACCAGCCCACAGCGGGGCACACACACCAGGGACAATTTAGGATCGCCAATGCACCTAACCTGCATGTCGTTGGACTGTGGGAGAAAACCGGAGCACCTGGAGGAAACCCATGCAGACACGGGGAGAACATGCAAACTCCACGCAGGCAGGACCCGGGAAGCGAACCCAGGTCTCCTAACTGCGAGGCAGCAGTGCTACCCACTGCGCCACCATGCCGCCCTATAGTGGAAAATGCTAATAAAAATAAAAAAGTGATTTGTATTTTCTATTCACCTTTTACTGTACTAAAAACATTACAACAGCACATTATTTGATGTTTTAACTTGTGAATTGTTTTTTGAAATATACATTCATGGAAAATCTGGCGTAACATGCTCCAAAAAGTTGGGACAGTAGAGTATTTACCAACCATTTGTTTTAATAACACTAATTTAGCATCTGGGCACTGAAGACTCAAGTTGGTAAATTTATGAAGCAGAATTGTCCCCCATTTATTCATAGTACAGATTTGCAATTGATTACAGATTCTTCATTGCTGTATTTTGTGCTTTATAATGCGCCACACATTCTCAATCAGAGACAGGTCATTACTGCCGGCAAGCCAATCTAGTACCCATACTTTCTGCTTACATGCAGCTTTGCACTTGTAATTTGAGCAGAATGTGGATTGGCATTGTTTTGCTGGAACATGCAGGGATGCCCCTGAAAAAGATGGCATCTGGTGTTGTTCCAAAATTTGTATACATCTTTCTGCATTAATGGTGCAAGTTAACTATGCCAAGGGAGCTGACAATACCCCCAACACTGGCTTTTGGACATTATGCTAAGAACAGCTTGAATGGCCCTTTTCCTTTTTGGCATGGGGAACACAACAACGCATTTTTTTTTCTACGAAATATCTCAAATGTTGACTCATTGTACCACAAAACTCAGTTGAGCTCAAGCCCAGAGAAGTCAAAGTGTTGAGGTACAGTAAATCCTTACCTTGCATCCATGGATACAGTGGCCAATGGTGTTCACTAACACAGGTTTCCCAAAGTATTCCCAAAGCCGTGTCGTGCTATCCATTTCAGATGCATGACAGATGCATGACAGCTTCTAAAACAGTGATGTCAATGAAATCAGAGATCATGCACATTCAGAAATGGTTTTTGGCCTTGTCCTTTATACACCAAGATTTGACTAGATTCTTTAATTATATTGTACACTGTAAGGTGTGAAATGCTCAAAATCTTACTTTTTTCTCTTTGAGGAACAAGGTGCCTTTGCTTTAAAACTTCAGAATATCATACTGTGTTTTGTTCCATTTATAATGCTGACTTGCTTCGTAATTTGTGTACTTTTGGTTGTATATTTCTATTTGATATTGTGTCCTGCGCCCTTCACTGTTTTTTCAGACATGTTTTTTTACTATTCCATTCTGTTTTTTTACCTGATGAGCACCTTTTATTAAAAGACTTATGGAAAGAGATAAGAAAGGAAGATACTAGCAGGAAATGTGTGTGTCTGACGATATTGTTACAAGCAAAGTTATTCAAAGTTTATTACTATCCATTTGCTGACCTTGCATAATCCAATGATGGGGAGCAGAGTGTAGGACCTGTGGAATAAGAATAATATGAATAGTAATGCTTAACATTTATATAGTGCTTTTCTCACTTCTCAAAGCGCTACCATGCAGGGAACACCCTGCATGCAAACCCATGATCTCCTTACTGTGAGGCAGCAGCACTACTACAGTGTCACCTGCATGGTTAAAGCATGAACTAAACTTACTTATACAGAACACATATTATAGGTTGATTTAGAGTATAAAAACAACAGAAGTATCCGGGGAAAAGTCCACAGAGGCCTGTTAAGAACATGCAAACCGAGTTTAAATCTCAGCCTGGTCAGACATCTGGAATTTGGAGCTAGCAGAACAAATCAGTCCAACGCTCTGTCATCCACTTACTCAATAGCCAACTTTACATCTCATAACACATATTTTGAATGGTAGCTTTTAAAATAAGCCTTCTTATTTTGATCAAGTTTATGATTTTATTTTATAGTTAGTATTATAAAAAATAGGGTTATTTTATATGGTTGTTTTGCACTCGGTTTTAAGATATGAATTTATTTTTTAATTTTGACTTCCAAGATTAGGAAACATTTTGCCATTATTCCTAAAAAAATTTTGACATTGAATCCTTTTAGGCAGTTGAAGTAAACATGTTTTGCTTTTTTAGACATTCAAACGCATTTCTTTTCAGTTTTATATAATCAATGCATTTCTAAAGTATTATTTGATTAAACTATTGGGTTTTATGATTGTATTAAAGTGTCGGATGTATGGTTTCATTTCTAGGTAAAGTAAAGTGAAGCCCACAACAGTGTGATTTAATAATGAAATTTAAACCCAGCAAAAGCTTTCTTTTTCAGCAGAAACCTTTAAATCATGAGTGAATGATTAATTTGCAAATATGCTGCTAAGTTATTCTTAATTTTCCTACCAGTAATAACATGTTAAATCATTAAGAAAAAAGTTTCCCCTCAAAATACATAGTGATATGAGCAGAATATGCATATTTGTCAGATACAGTAATGGTGTGATGGGTCACGTTACAGGATAAGAATTTAGTTGTTTTATTTGTAATGTAAGTAGTTATAAAGGAAAGCACCTACCTTTTGGTCACAGGAGAAAGAGCAGTAGTGAGGGGCTGTGGAATGGCAGCTCCATGGCTAAAGAAGCAGGGGCTCATTTTTAAATAAATAATTCTAATTGCTGCACTCATGGCTTTGGATGGGCATGGTAGTGTTCCTGTGTGCGATGTGGGAGTGAATGGTCCTGCACCTAGTGCATAGGTAAAGGATCTCCTGTGACCCAAACTGATAATTAAGGTAAAAATGTGAAATTTGCATGGACTAGTAAGAGTTTTATTTTAGTTGAAATATTAGATTGTTTTTTTATTTTTCGAAAAAATCAGCTGTCCCTACTTTTGAAAATATTCTTACATTGTCGCTTGTGCTTATAATTTCTTCTTTTATTTAACTGAACACCATGTGCCTCTGCAGTTCTGCAGGAAAGCACTTGGCCTCTTGTTCTCAAAGAATATATACTGCATATCATGGGAAATTATAGGGGTGAAGCCAGATTTCTCATCCAGAACTAATCAACTACTGACAACTGCTGTGCTTTTTTTTTTGGGGATAGAGGTTGATTCCCAGGAGTAAGCAGGAATTGTCTGATCTGGCTCTGAGTAATGAGGTTGTCTTTTTGGTTGCCTGATATATCAGGAATCTGATGCATAACAGGTTAACGTGACATTTGTTCCTCTTTACTTTTATTGAGTTGAAACACTGTGCAGTTAACATCCTTTTCCCTCAGTTTAATTACATGTCACTTTTGCCTGTATGCTATTATTTCAAAGTGAGAAATAGGGTCCAAGATTGTTACACTGTCCACAATCTAAAACAGATGCAGTATAGCTTCTTGGATATAAGTACATTAGGACATTTTTTATCTACATATATCATAATTATATATAAGGAAAGTGGATGTATTTACAGATTTTAGGCATTCTCCAGCATGAGATGTGATTTGTCTATTTTTAGAGGGATGCTTGTGTGTTTTTGTCTGAAAGTCTGGATGTAAGTTCATGGATTTACATATACTTCATTATATACTGCTCAAATAATTAAAGGAACACTTCTTAATCAGAGTATAGCATCACGTCAATGAAACTTCTGGGCTATTGATCTGGTCAGTTAAGAAGCAAAGGGGATTGTTAATCAGTTTTAGCTGCTTTGGTGTTAATGAAATTAACAACAGGTGTACCAGGCGTGCTAATTGATAATGTTCTGGACATAGTAAATTTGTCATTAGATACGGGGGTCTTCCCAGACTGTCTTAAGACTGCTGTAGTTAAACCCCTTCTTAAGAAACATAATCTTGACCCCTCGGCTCTTGAAAATTTTAGACCCATCTCTAACCTGCCTTTCTTAGGTAAAGTTCTGGAGAAGGCAGCCATTATGCAGTTAAATGACCACCTCAATAAACATGCTATTCTTAATAAATTTTAGTCGGGTTTTAGAACAAATCACAGCACAGAAACTGCACTTGTTAAAGTAGTAAATGATTTGCGAAGTGAACGCAGACAGAGGCCATTTATCTGTTCTCATCCTCTTAGATCTGAGTGCTGCATTTGATACCATTGATCATAATATTCTTAAAAATCACCTTGGTCAATGGGTGGGTGTCTCTGGCAGTGTCTTAAATTGGTTTGAATCCTACCTGACAGGGAGAAAATATTTTGTTAGTTGTGGTAATTACAACTCGAAGACACATGATATCCGATATGGTGTTCCACAAGGCTCTATCCCGGTCCGCTGCTCTTCTCAATCTACATGCTTCCGTTAGGTCAGATTATCTCAGGGCACAACGTGAGCTACCACAGCTATGCTGATGACACACAGCTGTACTTATCAATAGCACCTGATAACCCTGATTCTCTTGATTCACTAACACAATGTCTGACTTGTATCTCAGAATGGATGAATAGTAATTTTCTCAAGTTAAATAAAGAGAAAACTGAAATCTTAGTGATTAGCAATAACGGATACAATGAGCCTATTAGAAATAAACTGGATACATTAGGATTAAAAGTCAAGACGGAGGTAAAAAGTTTAGGGGTAATTGTTGACTGTAATCTGAATTTTAAATCGCATATTAATCAGATCACTAGGACAGCATTTTTTCACCTAAGAAACATAGCTAAAGTTAGACCTCTTATATCACTGAAAGATGCTGAGAAATTAGTTCACGCGTTTGTTTTCAGTCGACTAGATTACTGTAACGCACTCCTCTCAGGACTACCCAAAAAAGACAAAAATCGTTTGCAACTAGTGCAGAATGCAGCTGCTAGAATCCTAAGTAGGAAAAGAAAATCCGAGCACATCTCTCCAGTTTTGATGTCACTACACTGGTTACCTGTGTCATTCAGGATTGACTTTAAAATTCTGCTTATGGTTTATAAAGCCTTAAATAATCTCGCCCCATCTTATATATTGGAATGTCTGACACCTTATATTTCAAATCGTAGCCTCAGATCCTCAAATGAGAGTCTCCTTAGAATTCCAAGAACAAAACTTAAAAGAAGTGGTGAGGCGGCCTTCTGCTGCTATGCACCTAAAATCTGGAATAACCTGCCAATAGGAATTCACCAGGCTAGTACAGTAGAGCAGTTTAAAACACTCTGTATGTTCAATTTCCTCATAATAACTACTCATGGTGGCTCTAAAATCCGTACTGACCCCTACTCTCTTTTTCTGTTTCTTTTTTCGGTTTCTTTGTGGTGGTGGCCTGTGCCACCTCCACCTACTCAAAGCTTCATGATGCTCCAACAATGATGGATGGATTAAAAGGCAGAAGTTTACATGACCATCATCATCATCAAGTCCTTCTGTGAAAACCCTAAATCCAAAGAGGACTGTTTCATTTATGTTAGGTAGAATGCCCAGAGGGGACTGGGCAGTCTAATGGTCTGGAATCCCTACAGATTTTATTTTTTTCTCCAGCCGTCTGGTTTTTTTTTTGTTTTTTCTGTCCCCCCTGGCCATTGGACCTTACTCTTATTCGATGTTAATTAATGTTGATTTATTTTGTTTTTTTATTGTGTCCTCTATTATTTTATTTTTTTTTATGTAAAGCATGTAAACATGTTGTTGTTGTTGTTGTACTAGAGGGGCAACAATGAGACGACCCCCAAAACAGGAATGGTTTAACAGGTGGAGGTGGATCTTTTCTGACTGTTTTTTCACTAGTTTTGCATTTGGCTATGGTCAGTGTCACTACTGGTAGCATGAGGTGATACTTGGACCCTACAGAGGTTGCACAGCTAGTCCAACTTCTCCAGGATGGAACATCGATACCTGCCATTACTAGAAGGTTTCCTGTGTCTCACAGCACAGTCTCAAGGGCATGGAGGTGATTCCAGGAGACAACAACAACAACAACACTTATTTATATAGCACATTTTCATACAAAAAGTAGCACAAAGTGCTTTACATAAGGAAGAAAAGAAAAATAAAAGACAAAATAAGAAATAAAAATAAGACAACATTAGTTAACATAGAAAAGGAGTAAGGTCCAATGGCCAGGGTGGACAGAAAAAAACGAAAAAAAAAAAACAGACGGCTGGAGAAAAAGAAAAATCTGCAGGGGTTCCAGGCCACGGGACCGCCCAGTCCCTCTGGGCATTCTACCTAACATAAATGAAATAGTCCTCTTTGTAGTTACGGTTCTCACGGAGTCACTTGATGTTGATGGTCATACAGACTTCTGGCTTTTAATCCATCCATCATTGTTGGAACATCACGGTGCTTTGAGTAGATGGTGGTGTAAAGGATACCGGAAAAGGAAAAAGAAGAGAGAGTAGAGGTTAGTACGGATTTTAGAGCCACCATGAATAGTTATTACTAGCCAACCCGTGGCGTACCATACGCCGCATAATCAGGCCGGTTTTTTACTGATTTTTAAGCACAGGGAGAAAATTACCATTTGAAAAATCGGTAATGTAATAAATCAGCAAGAAAAGCAACATTATAACAATGCACGGAACGAACCAACACACAATCGTCCGTGACTGAAAACTGGCGGACCGCCATCACTCATGTGCCCACCTCCAACTCGTCACTTGAGTCGTTGTCATCTTTGCACAGTCCAGATGCACCTGTGACTCACGTAGACTTTCCGTGTTCCTGCAGGAGCATCTAAGAAGATGCATGTTTGTTGCGGATGCGAATTGCTGTATGTAATAAACAGTTTGCTATGGTGCACGCGGTCGTGCGTCATACCCCTCGCAAACCGTTTTACACGCTGCATATGGCGATTGACCTCCGCGAGAAACATGCCTCTATGAACAGTCAACGTGGCTTGAAGGTGCCAGGAGTTGGTGGCGTGGTTCTGCGAGTTCTCGTCGTATCCAATGGTCTTGGAGTTGGTGGGTGTGGCTCCTTCCTGCGTGCGCCATAGGTGTCTTACTTGTCGTCGGCTCAGTGAATTCACGCCCCTTCTGACGTGCTTTCCATGGTTGTCTTGCCTTAGTGAATTATATATATATAGATAATGAGTTGGATATACAGAGTATCAGGATTTTGATTACAGTGAAGTTATGAGAAGGCCATGTTAAAATAATGTGTTTTTAGCAATTTTTTAAAGTGCTCCACTGTATTAGCCTGGCGAATTCACATTGGCAGGCTATTCCAGATTTTAGGTGCATAGCAGCAGAAGGCCGCCTCACCACTTTTAAGTTTTGTTCTTGGAATTCTAAGGAGATACTCATTTGAGGATCTGTGGTTATGACTTGGAATATAAGGTGTCAGACATTTAGATATATAAGATGGGGCGAGATTATTTAAGGCTTTATAAACCACTAGCAAAATACCCGTGCTTCATAGCGGAGAAGTAGTGTGTTAAAAATGTAATGAAAAAGAAAAGGAAACATTTTGAAAATAACGTAACATGATTGTTCAATGTAATTGTTTTGTCACTGTTATGAGTGTTGCTGTCATATATATATATATATATATATATATATATATACACACACATATACATATATATATACATACACACACATATATAAACATATATATACATATACACATATACACACATACAGTATATATATACACATACATTCTCATATATACACACATATATATATATATATATATATATATATATATATATATATATATATATGTATATATAGCAAAATACCTGCGCTTTGCAGCATGGAGAAGTAGTGTTTTAAAGAAGTTATGTAAAAGAAAAGGAAACATTTTAAAAATAACGTAACATAATTGTCAATGTAATTGTTTTGTCACTGTTATGAGTGTAGTTGTCATATATACTGTATATATATATATACACACACACAGACACACACACATATAAACATATATACATATACATATATACATATAAACACATCTACATATATATACATATATACACATATCAACATATATACATACATACAGATAAATATATATATATATACACAGACACATATACACATATATATACATATCTACATATATATATATATAAACATACATTCATACATATATATCTACATATATAAATATATACTGTATATAGCAAAATCCCCACGCTTCGCAGCGACGAAGAACTGCTTTTAAATTTTATTAAGAAGAAAAGAAAACCTTTTTAAACTGAGGGAAAATATACCAATAACTATCTGTTAAGGATCTCTTTGTATGCCACGTTGTCAGTTCAGCAGTCCGGTTGTAATATGACCAAGCTGTGCACTGAGATTACTTTTGAGAATGCAACGTATAGTTTTGTCCAGGAGGAAAGCAATGTTGCCTCAGATCAATGGCAACCTTTTGTAGGGTGTGTCCCTGAGACTTATTAATTGTCATCACAAAGCAGAGCCTTACTGGAAATTTGAGGCAATTCAATTGAAATGGGAGATCAAAGGGTATAATGGTGATGCCAGGAATACATTCAGAGTGTGGCGCTCTGCTGTTTTTTTGTGTAGCTGCCTTCACACAGCTTCTCCGCTGTTTATAAACGAACGCCATATAAGGCCATCGTTTCTCCTTGCTTCGTGGTTCTGTACTGTTTTATTGTTCGTTTATTACGATTTTTTTTTTATTACTATTATTAATTTTATTACAATCCATACAAAGCAATCAAGTTTTTACAAAAAGAAAAATTAAGTTAACAGATCGATCCCCACCCCTGAGAGAGAGAGCAAGCCAAACGGCGTTAAATTTAAGGCTTGTAAACATACCTAAATTAATAAATTCTCTGTGCTTTATGAACTTATTTTAAAATATTACTGATTAGATCCTGCCATGTTTTAAAAAAAGTCTGTACGGATCCTCTAACTGAGTATTTGATTTCTTCCAACTACAAATAATATAACACATCGGTTTCCTACTGACTTAAAGAGGAGAGTTTGTGTTCTTCCAGTTTATCAGAATAAGTCTGCGTGCCAAGAGTGTAGTGAATGCAATCACAATTTGTTTGTCTTTCTCCACTTTAAGCCCCTCTGGAAGAACCCCAAACACAGCTGTTAATGGGTTAGGAGGGATTGTGAGTCCAAGGCTGTCTGAGAGGTAATTAAAAATTTTTGTCCAGAATAATGTTAATTTGGTGCAGGCCCAGAACATGTGACCCAGTGAGGCTGGGACTTGGTTGCAACATTCCCAGGTTGGATCATGCCCTGGAAACATTTTGGAGAGTCGAGACAGATGTGCTCGATATATCATTTTAAGTTGTATAATTGTATGCGCATATGGAGCTCGAGTGAATTCTCTGCATTGCTACTTTCCACTCCTTTTCTGATATATTAATTGAGAGATCTTTTTCCCAGTGTCCTCTTGGATCTTTGAAAGGGAGGGATTGTAAAATGATTTTATATATTGTAGAGATGGAGTCTAGGTCCTTGAGATTGAGCAATATTTTTTCCAGCATGGATGAGGGTGCAAGATGAGGAAAATCTGGAAGGTTTTGTTTAACAAAGTTCCTGATTTGAAGATAGTGAAAGAAATGTGTAGCTGGAATGTTAAATTTGGAATGTAATTGTTCATAGGATGCAAAGACGTTGTCTATATAAAGATCTCTAAGCAAGTTAATTCCAAATTTTTCCAGATATTAAAAACTGCATATGTTTGTGAGGGTTGAAAGAGGTGGTTCTCTTGCAGAGGTGCCACAGATAGAAGCTTCTCCGTCTTAAAATGCTTTCTACATTGGTTCCAGATTCTAAGTGAATGGAGCACAATTGGGTTATTTGTATATTGTTGATAACGTGTGTTTATTGGAGCACAGAGCAAGGAATACAAAGAAGTACTGCAGGATTTTACTTCTATTGCGGTCCAAGCCTGTGTATGTTCTTCTATTTGTGTCCAGGTTCTTATCGCCTGTATATTTGCTGCCCAGTAATAAAACTGGAAGTTAGGTAGAGCCATGCCGCCTTCTGCCTTTTGTCTTTGTAGGGTCGCTCTTTTGATGCGTGGATGTTTTGAATTCCAAATAAATGAGGTTATTGTTGAATCTAATTGCCTAAAGAATGATTTATTAATGTATATTGGGATGTTTTGAAATAAAAAAGGAGTTTAGGAAGAATATTCATCTTAACAGTGTTAATTCTTCCAGCTAGTGTGAGATGAAGGGTTGACCATCTATGCAAGTCTTGTTTAATTTTTTCAATGCAGACGTCGAAATTTTGTTGATATAGAGCTTTATGTTTACTTGTAATGTTTATCCCGAGGTATTTAAACTGTTCTGCAATGATAAAAGGTAGGGTATCTAATCTAATATTATATGCTTGAGAGTTCACTGGAAAGAGTACACTTTTATTCAGATTAATTCTGAGACGAGAGATCTTTTGAAATTCTGTGAGTGTTGCTAAGACGTTTATTATGATTCTTATAGTTATTGTGTAGCTATTCGAGACTTACTTTACTGTTCAGGTACCCATTTCCTTTATTTAATCCGCGGCTTGTACGTTATTTTTTGTTTGTTTATTAAGATTATATATATTTATTGATTCCCTTCTTTAGCTGAATGCTTGCTCATATAAGACGCTCCGCTAGGTTTTTGTGAAACAGCCTTTACACAGCTTCTCCACTGTTTTATAAACGAACGACATATAAAGCCATCACCTTGTCAATTGTGTAATGTTTTTTTGAACAGGTTTGATGCATGGAAGTGATCACTCATACTGCGTTCAATCAGTTCACGTGAGCTGCTCTCTTCTGTGATGTTGCGATGCCCACGGCTTTATTTAATGTTAGCTAAGACCCGGCACTTAAAAGTTTCTCGCTACAGCAATTTTAACTCCATTCCAAAATGATCCAAAGTCTCGTTTATACCTCGTGTCTTCTCATTAAACTTGTATCTCGCGAATAAAGTAAAAAGTAAAGCTCTTTGGGAGCTCTTCCTTCTTTTCTACATATTGCAGTCACAGTCATTTCACGTGATTACGTGGGAGGCGTGATGATGTCACTGAGCTAACTTCTATTACAGTATATGGAGAAAAATAGGTTCACTGAGTCAGTCAGTGAGTGAGTGAGTGAGTCAGTGAGGGCTTTGCCTTTTATTAGTATAGACAAGCAGAATTTTAAAGTCAATCCTGAATGACACAGGTAACCAGTGTAGTGACATCAAAACTGGAGAAATGTGCTCGGATTTTCTTTTCCTAGTTAGGATTCTAGCAGCTGCATTCTGCACTAGTTGCAAACGATTTATGTCTTTTTTGGGTATTCCTAAGAGGATTGTTTTACAGTAATCTAGTCGACTGAAAACAAATGCGTGAACTAATTTCTCAGCATCTTTCAGTGATATAAGAGGTCTAACTTTAGCTATGTTTCTTAAGTGAAAAAATGCTGTCCTAGTGATCTGATTAATATGCGATTTAAAATTCAGATTACAGTCAACAATTACCCCTAAGCTTTTTACCTCCGTCTTGACTTTTAATTCTAATGTATCCAGTTTATTTCTAATAGCCTCATTGTATTCATTATTGCCAATCAATAAGATTTCAGTTTTCTCTTTATTTAATTTGAGAAAGTTACTATTCATCCATTCTGACATACAAGTCAGACATTGTGTTAGTGAATCAAGAGAATCGGGGTCATCATTTGCTATTGATAAGTACAGCTGTGTGTCATCTGCATAGCTGTGGTAGCTCACATTGTGCCTTGAGATAATCTGACCTAATGGAAGCATATAGATTGAGAAGAGCAGCGGACCCAGGATAGAGCCTTGTAGAACACCATATTGGATATCATGTGTCTTTGAGTTGTAATTACCACAACTAACAAAGAATTTTCTCCCTGCCAGGTAGGATTCAAACCAATTTAAGACAGGCAGTTACTCTAGCAGAGCTGGACAGGGCCGTAAAAGGTCCTTAACCCATCAGCGGGACCAGTGCCTGCTCCTTTGGGCTAGGAGGAACAGGATGAGCACTGCCAGAGCCCTACAAAATTAACTCCAGCAGACCACTGGTGTGAATGTCTCTGACCAAACAATCAGAAACAGACTTCATAAGGGTGGCCTGAGGGCCCAACATCTAGTGGGCTCTGTGCTCACTGCCCGGCACCGTGGAGCTCGATTGTCATATGCCATAGAATACCAGAATTGGCAGGTCCACCACTGTTGCCCTGTGCTTTTCACAGGTGAGGGCAGGTTCACCCTGAGCACATGTGACAGATGTGAAAAGGTCTGGAGAAGCCGTAGAGAACGTTATGCTGCCTGTAACATTGTTCAGCATGACCGGTTTGGTGGTGGGTCAGTGATAGTCTGGAGAGGCATATCCATGGAAGGACGCACAGACATCTACAGGCTAACTAACAGCACCGTGACTGCCATTAGGTATCAGGATGAATTGGACCCATTGTTAGACCCTATACTGGTGCAGTGGGTCCTGGGTTCCTCCTGGTGCACAACAATGCCTGGCTTCATGTGGAACTCCTGAAGGATGAAGGAATTGATACCATTGACGGGCCCTCTCACTCGCCTGACCTAAATCCAATAGAACATCTTTGGGACATTATGTTTCTGTCCATCCAACGCCACCTGGTTGCACCTCAGACTGTCCAGGAGCTCAGTGATACCCTGGTCCGATTTGGGAGGAGATCCCCCAGGACACCATTCGTCGTCTTATTAGGAGCATACCTCGACGTTATCAGGCATGCATACAAGCACGTGGGAGCCATACAAACTACTGAGTATGATTTCGAATAGCTGCAAAGAAATTTTGGCAAAATGGACTAGGCTGTCATATAATTTTTTCACTTTGATTTTCGGGGTGCCTTTGAATTCAGCCCTCTGTAGGTTGATAATTTTTATTTCTATCAAACGATGTGGCATCCTTTCCTTCCTAACACAATACCATATCAGTCCTTATCAGTATAGATATCCAGCAGGAATTTTTTTCCTATTGAGATCTGATGTGTTTTCAGAGTGTTCCTTTAATTGTTTTGAGCAGTTTATCTGCTCAATCCCCATTACAATTATTACTATTGCAACATTCCAGAAGCCCATTGATTTTGAGCAAATAGCATTAGTGGATTTTACTTTACTGATGCTGTGTTTCAAGCAATTTTTCCCTAGATTACATGTGTCATTAAAACAGATCAAAGAATGAAAACTAACTTGAACATAAGGTAGCAGTGTATCTGAAACATTTCTTGTGTTTCATTAGCAAGGGCTTTATGTAAAGTGTACTTCTTGTTATTTAATTGAGCAACTGAGTCTCAAATACGTTGCATGGATATGTCTGTTACATGTGATTCTTTAGAAAATATGTGGATTTACTTCAGTTTAATGTTCAGGTTCCAGGTCATGGAATTCCTGTTATCTTATTCATTTTCTTTCCAACTGTACCCTCCAGTCATTTCTTGTTTAGATGTTGAATTGCTATCTGATTATTATCAAGACTTTAAATACTGTATATCTTTTTTTTTTTAAAAAAAGTCCCTGGCAGGCAAAAGGGCAAAAAAGATGTTATGTGGATGGGAAATATTCAAACAATTACTAGAGTTAAGATTTATTTTAGATAAGATTATGTTAAGCAAAGGGGAATTTGTTTGCATAAGGGAAATACATACAATAAAATGCCACAGAGGTAGAGTGTGGTAAATCCAAAAAAAAAAAAAGATGCAGTATCATAGTCATAGCTCTAAGACTCCCTCAGAGAAAGGTATTCACCTTAATAAAAAAGATAATTGTTTGTATGTCTGCCTGCATATCTGTCCAGTTGCTAAGTATCTGTTATTCCAAAAGATGGTGCATCAAAAACATCTCTAGTAATAAAATGCATTGCATTTGTCATTCAAATAGATGGTGCATCACAAGCAGCTTTTACGCAATCCCATGCCAAATGGCATAAAACAGAGACATACTGTATGCATACATTGATTACTTGGATTTCAACTAGTCTAAGATGGCTAGCTCAGCTAGTTGAATTATAATTGTCTATTTTAACTATTTAAAGGTCATTAAGGTCCTACCTTAACCATCCCACTTTTAGAACTGAAAAGAGTAAGAGCATTAAAAAATAAATAAGAACTCAAATTTTTTGGGAAGAATAAAATTTTATCCTGATCTTAACATTTAAAACTTACAGTAATTTGGTGGCTTCTTTCTGAAAGGATACATCTAGTCCAGGGTTGGACAATGTCGGTCCTGAAGAGCCGCAGTGGTTACAGGTTTTCATTCCAACCCAATTGCTTAATTAGAAAGCAAACCTTGTCAATCTCAGACCTTATTTAATTTTATGGCTTGTTGCTCTGAAATGTAAGGTCTTATATCGTAGGATATCCTACAAATGATTTGAAGCCTAAAAAGGATCATTTTCATTGTGTCACATTTTGTATTAGCTGTTTAATTAAATCAAACAGTGTATGATGAATACGCACAGATGTAAATGGAAACAAGCTAGATGGAGAACTGTTGGCTGCTTTGTCATTTACATTTTATTGTTAATAAGGAGCCATTAAAACTGTGAATTCAGCTGTTTAAGATTGAATTAACCATTTAAGGGTGGGGAACCTTAACAAGCGAGACCACTAAAATGAAGCATCAAAATGCCACTTAAGCAATAAGTGCTTCATCAGCAATAATTGACTTCTCATTAAGAGACTGGGTTGGAACAAAAACCTGCAGCAACTGCGGCTCTCCATGACCGACATTGCCCACCCATGATCTAGTCTTTAGACTATCCTGGCAGTGATTAAGTGAGAGAGGACTGCTACTAACCAATAACTTTGCCTGCAATTTTAACTCAATATTCTTGCAATAGCTTTGTTTATTAAACTAATATTTCATAATCAACAAATTCTTGAAAAGAAAACAACAGATTTAGTAAAAGACATGTAAAATGGGCTCCTCACCATAAAAACAGTTTGTTTCTGTCCTTGCAATTCCTTGTTGTTGAAAAAGGGTTCATAGCAGAGGGAAGTTCTATTTTCCTAAAAAAAAGTACTAACACACTTATTTTTGCTTAGGAGACACAATGATGATGAAACAAATAAATAGTTCAGACAGGGAGATTTCAATCTATCAGATTTATAAAAAATGTATTCTTTATTTCCTAAACTGTTTTTCTCTTTCTCCTGTGGCATGTAATTACAACACAGCATTGACTTGCCTTTGTAGGACTCATTAAGTAGAACTAAGACTTTCTATGATTCCAACACATGACCATCTCCACAGATATTGGGCCTTCCCATTGTTTAAAATTGTTGGTTTATATTTTTGGCTAAATCTGAATCACATCAATGGTTTTCTCTTTCTGTCTCCCATATCACTTGCTAGCCCACACTTACCAGGGTCTCTCCTCCAGACTCCAAGGAAACCTTATCTTTAACATGCAAGTAAACACAAAGTACACATCTTGGACTCCTTAACCTGAATGACTACATTGCCATACCAATTAATTTTTAGTTCTGAGGTACACAAAGACACATAAGGTAAAGTCTTCAAAATAGGCAAAGCAGAGGCAAAGAATGGTCAAAAAGCAGAGCAAAAGGTGTCAAAAATCCAGTAATCACAAGCACATAAAATAAAACTCACTATCCACCTACTGTGTTCATTGAAAAGAAAAGGGACTGTGGGTTTTCCTTAGCCTTTATAGGACTAAGGGCAGTCTCTTGCAGTGATTGTCAGGTGGCCCCGCCTCTTGTGGAACTACCCACAAGACACACAGAACATGGGGGTATTTTCCATATGTCACTTAAATCATCCTTGATCAGATGCCTCATCTTAGATGAATTAATTCCAGTGAAACTCATCTGGGATAAGTCGGTTTTTCAAACGCAGCCATGTAGTAGATTAATCTAGCTGGATCTAATTATCCGAGATGAATGCGTGCGGCCACGCTGGTTGAAAAGCCCATATATATTGAGTCTAGAAAACATGATCAGCAAGTCTTTGATAGGCTGCAACAAAATGACAAAAGAATGGGCGCATTTTTTTCACACAAGCAGAGCAGGACCTTTTACTCGAAGTATATGAAGAATTTTAACATTTAATATGCACAAGGGGTAACACTGCAAAAGCATCCCAAACCAGAAAAGACTGTAGGCAAAAAGTGGCCGACAAATTAAATGCTAAGTAGTGTGCATTGTACTTACTGAATGCAGCGTTTAATTTCCTATGATGCTGATTGATTATTATTTAATATGTCATAATTCCAGATGAAACATACGCACAAGGAGAACATGGGAACAGGTTAAAGTGAAGTACAAGAATATACTGCAAACTGGTAAATATTGGTATATAACTATTTAAAGAATTGTTGACATAAAGAATCATATATAATATAAAAAACATTAATTTGATAGCTAATAAGAAGGGAGAAAAACAAAAAACAGGTGGAGGTCCATGCGGTCCAGACCTAACCCCTGCAGAAGAGTTGGCTCTCCAGCAAAATGCCTATCGCCCTGTTTCTGAGGGCAATCCAGGGGGAAGCTCCTCCTCAGAACCAGTGGCAGGATGCAGTGGTCACTTCATTTCAGGTAAAGGATGGTCATTGCATATATTTGTCCTCAATGTGTGCCATACGTATGTTCCATATAGCCCTCTTATTTTTTTTGTTGGGTCAGTTGCAGGGAATGTCATATCCTTGGAACTTGTGTCTGACCAACGAGATATTGACGAAGGTCAAATATTTGATGACGACACTGTGTCTGATTATTCATCAGGAAGAGAGGTACATTTTCCAAATAATGTTTGATCAAACTCCACTCTGATCAGTCCCATGTGCCCCAATCACATTTGGAAATCCTGGGTAATGAGACTGTTAGAGTGATTGTGAGATTCTTTATGGAACTGCGGGTGTTTTTGTCTGTGTATTACCTACCTGCAATGGCATAAAATGCCTCTTTTATTGTCTGCTCATGCAGGTGTCCAGGAAACACTATGAAAACCCGAAGGAAATATTTCAGAGCCAAACAGACTTTACGAATTGCAAAACTCTCTCTATATCAAATTCTCTTCTTATAATTTGTGCGCAGATATCAATTGGTTGCTCATTCATGACCGGTGAAGCCATGACTGAATGAGTTCCATGCACGGAAACTGATTAAGTGTGTGAGCTAATCCTTGTTTACATAGAACAAACCTGCTCCAAGCAGGTTTGAGGATTTGGATGTGCTGCTATGACAACACATCCAGCAAGAGTTTCGAAAAACCGACAGATCCAGGATCATGCCAAATCGTCAACAATTACATCCGGCTAAATGAGTAACCCACATACGAAAAATACCCCCCATAGCAGTAGATAGATAAACATAAATATATTTTTATATGTATTACCTGATCATTTTTCCTTTCCACAACTTCATCCTTGATAGTCAGAACTGACGTCCTTAGCTGAGGTGCAATACCCTAAAAATAAAGCTCAAATCAACATAAATACATTTTTTCTTAAATTACTCAGGAAATATAGTTAACTTAGATAGGGACTAATTAATCTGTTGTGAGACTCAACTGGGCTAAACCATAGGGCATTTACACCAGCTGGCATTAAAAAGTGTAAAGATTTATCATTGCCATTATTTTATTTTTTAATTTCCAGTTATCCTTCAGATTTTTTTTTTAATAATTGAAGTTGTGTCATAATGTATTAAAATGTAATGTGCCACTTTTCCAGACAGAAAGAACGTGTGTAGCGTTACATAAGTATTATCCAGATCACACTGCCTTTTCCATATTATAATCTAAATTGTGTAGAAAACACTTTGGAATCATTAATAAATTTATAATAGATCTGTTTTTTTCTACTAGTGATATCTCTGTGTAATATATTTGTGTGTAAGAAATCAGAAAGGTCTACCAATTTTTGGTGTCGTTTTAGAAAAAGCTTTTCCTCTGCATCTAAAATCTTATGGATCATATATGCTTTAAACCTTTCAGTCAGGATTTAGACAGTTATAAAGTGCACATACTGCCCAAATAAAATTGTGATGACCTTTAATGGCTGCTGATTGCAGTACAGATTCAATCATAATCTTTTGAATCTTACACTGATTGTCAGTGCTGAACGCAACAGTATTTGTCTCTGTAAAAGGCTTATGTGGAATTTCTCTTGCTGGCCTTTTTAGCTGAAAGTAACATTTATTTTTCTTTGCACTTTAAGAAGCGAAGCTCACATAGTTGTACTATACCATACCAGAACTGTATTACACAGTTATTTATCCATTCATCATTTGTCTTTATACACTTTGATTCCTTACCTTCTCTGACAGCGCTGTTTAAATTATTTAAATATTTTATGCAAATATCCTTTAAAATATTACTGTATTCCTTTTCATTTATACTGTATTACTGTTATAAAATATCAGAAAATGACACAGAAACTCTGATGATTTTTGTTCATTTGGTTCTGCTCCATTTTATAACTTTTTGGCTTTCATGGATGATTTTTCTTATAGTCGAAAAACACCTACTTGTACATGTTTTAAAAAATGTGATTTCAAAACAATAAGTTAAGATGTTAACTCTTGTGAATATTTAGCATAAATGCACCTGATAGTGATTTTCATTTTCAAGCGATGCTCCTGGGTAATTGTTTGATTAATTCAAATGTCATTGTATTCTTTATGTTGACCAGTGTGTCATCATTTTTTGTTGTTCACTGTTTCTTCTCTAGACCCCAAAATGTATGATTCCTGATGCACACAAACTGTCCAGGGGAACAAAATAAAACTATCCATAGTGAAATGCTCTTTTTGAAAATCAAGGTTAGATAGAGCTTGGATGAGAAAAGCAAAGTAAAGAAGACAATTCCTGAGAGAGTATGAAAGCACATGCACATTGTGATGAGTGTGGCAGAAGAAATTCTTGTCATAGCAGGGAATGTGCCTTATTACAAGTTGAAGGAAATGTGAGACATAAAAATATGTACATGAATAAAAAAATGGACATTCTCTCACTTTCAGCATCTGGCTTCTCTTAATGGTGAAATAGAGAGACCAAGAAGACTGCACCAGTATGCTCTTAAACAATAAGGACAGTTTTTGAGATGGTTTTCTAAATGTTCTTTTTCTAATCTCTATGATAAATTAATTCCTTAGTCATCGCATTTGTTTATACTTTGCTATCAATTGGAAATTTATATGCATTTTTGTTAATTTTGTAAATTACCATTTCACATTTTTTGGAAACTTTATTGCTGTTAATTCACTCTGTCCTACATCATAGTTTTGCTCATGGAGATAGTTTCCTTGAATAAAATGAAGAGTGAAGTTTACAATTATCTTCAAGACAATGAGAAATGATGGCTCCTACTCCTAACCTTGAAACAATATCTTCCAATTCAAAAGACACTGAAATATCAGGATGTCGTAGGTTGGGGCTGTCGTAAATGTCTGTTTCAAGTTAGTAAAATCTTCTTATGCTTCTGTGATTGTGATTGGAGTTGTGACTGAACTGTAATTCTTAATAAAGCAGAGATAATAGTTTGTAAATTCAACACATCTTTGCACCTGCTTCAGACAACTAAATCTCCAATCTAAAGCTGCCTGGACCTATCAAGGATCTATGATTATGCGCATACAATACATTTCATACTTCAGTAAACAATCTGTAGACGTATTCACATTAGTGTAGTTTTACATAACGGCTATTTTTCCAAAGTCTTTTTAGAATACCCTCCTACATTTGCCACATTGCTGTCAAAATCTTTTGAGAAAAATTTAAATGTCAGTGTAAACCAGTATATAATGTTCCAGCAGAACCTTAAAAATACCATTACATAAGAGTAAAAAATGACCAGTGCATTTGACAATCCATAGAACATTTCCAAATATTTAGAATAGCCTGAGGTTGCGTTCAATACCATTTTCATTCAGAAGGAGATAGGTGGGATAGAATAGTTATTCTTAACTATTAATTTATTGAGTTCCCTGTTCATATGCCACTCCTTTTTTCTACAAAAAAGAAACCTGGCTCTACAGGTGATCTAATAAAACCATTATAATAGATTTTCCTTAATATATTGTTTCATTGTTTTATTCTCAGGATGTGACAAACCATAAACATTAAATTTTGGATGTGGCGCACTCAGAAGTAAATCATTGGTGCAATCTTAAGATCTGTGTGGAGGTAATATTAAAGTTTACCGTTTAATAAATCCCTTCTCAAAATCCTTGTATTGCTTAGGAAGAGTATACAGCAGTTTAAAGCAAAGGCTTTAAGCAATTATGGAAGCAGTAATAACTCTTTGAAACTAAATTATTTTCATGACTGGACTGTCAAAAATAAAAGATACATTTTCAAAGTGAATACTTCCACCTTTGAAGATAGAATGTATAAGACCCATCCCAATGACACTACTGTCAATCCAGTGGCCTTATTTTATAATTAAGGGGTATACTGTAGGTTTTAATCCTAAGAAGTTAGGCAACCTGGAGGACGTAACATTTTCAGCCACAACTGAATTGACAAGGGCAAACAATTTAAATGACTGAATTGTAATTGGAAGATTAAATACATTTTTTTGTGAAATCCTTGCCCACAATAACCCACTTTTTTCTCTAGCTTAGGACAACCCTAACCTTAACACAAACCCAGGTCACCCGCAAATATACATTCTTAGACATCAGTTTGTTTATCCCAGAAGCCAGGGAAACAATTAATTGAATATCATTAAGTGTACAATTACAATTTGTTTTCTAATCCACTCTTGTTATTCCCCCTGTTTAATCTGTATTAATTGTTGTATTAATTAATTATATTAAATGCAGTTCCAGGAGACAAAATGGAAGAATGGCTTTAGTTAAAAGCAACAAGGAAGAAATGTCAAACATCAATCAAAGTCCAATCTGTATCACAAGCCATTAATAAATAAATGTTGTAAAATGTTCTGACTGCTTTTTATTTTTTCCCTGTATAACATGTTAGGTTTTGCAAAGTTTCTTAGTAATTTTATCCAGAATCTTGGATACTAGCATCAGTGTGTCATGAACAGATACTAAACAGATACTAGAACTTCACACTCACTACTGGCACCTGAAAGCTCTTAAGCTATAGCAGCAAGGTGTTCTGAGCCAGCTTTTCCTTCCAGCAATTGCCTGCCAGGTTCTTCGACACCCCGGCTATGCCTGAACCCAGCGGGTAGCTGTTTTACACCTGCAACCAAATCAGGACTGAGTATGGAAGCACCAACAAAAAAGTGGCCCTTCCACATCAAGTGCCCAGAGAATGCCCAATGTTGCAGTTAAGCAACCATTTTGAAGCTCTCAGCTTTGTGCCAGGTGCCCTCCAAAGTGCTAGTGTCATTTTGGGGGTCTCCATTGTACAGACCCTGGACTGTTAACCTTCTGGCCAAAAGACTTTTGTGTCTTGCTTTTTTAGCATGTATATTCAGGACATTGTAAAAATAATGTGTATAAAGGTATGGATGTTGTGGTTTTCCATCCAGGAACAAATTACAACTGCAGTTGCCGGTCAGAGGTGCTGAAAGAGAATTTCAAGTTGCCGCTGCAAATCGCTCTTGAAGGAACCCAGAATTCTGCTGCACAGATATCTTTGAACCACTTCTGATGCTAGTAAACTTGACCACTTTATCATTAGACGTCAAGGCAGAAGTAAAGAATTTAGGTTTATTCATGGACTCTGACCTAAACTTAAAATCACATATTGA